>NC_043742.1:258704-262883 GCF_004337985.1 Pyricularia pennisetigena
TTTTCTTGTCTAGATATTTCCTCGACGGATCCTCGGTTGCCTTGGTTTCCTTTCAGTTTTTGGAACCCGAGACAACCTGGAGAAGTGGGAGAGATTCTGACCTGCCGGATAATTACCAAAGGGGAAAAAAAAAAGAGAACACGAAAATGACAAAAACCCCCAGTTCGAAACGAAGCAAGTCTCTAGCGAGTCAACGACTATTTCGCGTCTTCTGGCTGCCCGGAGGCAGAGACAAATCGGCATCGGGAAACTCGGTCAAGTTCGTCGACCCGTCGCCGGAGCAGGCCAACGCGCAACTTCTAGCCCAGCGCCACCTCGCCGTCACCGAGTTCCTTGCCAGTGACCGGCGGGTGTCGGTCAATACCGCCAACATCGATGGTGCGCCGGCAGGAGGCATTAGCCGGAGCAACACCTGCCCCAACCTCAACAACCTCTCGGCAGGCGTCAGCAAGGAGGTCCCGCTGGCTGCCAGGAGGAAAAAGGCTACCAGGCTCAGCAATGGACTTCAAATCAAGCTCCCGGCCAGGCCTGCGTCGGTCATCGTCACGAGCGAAAACGCCAAGCTGATCACGACAGCAAGTAAACCCACAACCGCCCCTTCGACACCAGGGCTGAATCCGCCACATCCTCGTTCGGAAAAAGAGCTCGCAGAGGCCGAACAACCAGAGGCCAAAAAGCCAGAGGCCAAAAAGCCAGAAGCCGAAAAGCCCGAGGCCGAAGCGCGGCCCAAGTCTCGCGGCAGCAAATCGGTGACCCAAGTCCCGACATGGAATCTCTTCCGGGCGCAGTGGCCGTTTTACTCCAACAAGACGTCGACGACCGAAGACAAGAAGGAATCGCGGCTGTCTCGGAGTCTGATCCTCGAGCCGACCGAGGGCAGGCCCTGCAGCATGTACGAGAGCCCGAGCTTGGCGGCGCCGGGACTGACGCCGACGCAGGGCAGCTTCCCCATCCCTCCTACCACGGCGCCCAGGCTGAGACACCACAGCCGCAGCGGCAGCTACGGGTCGTGGATCCACACGCCGGACTCGACGTCTCCAAACAGCGGCGGCATGGCCGGCAGTCTGTCGTCGCTCACGGCGCAGACGTCGCTGTCGAGCACCAGCACCAGCACCCGTGTCGACTCGGCAGAGGTCAACCTCAACCGGCGATACGAGGCTGTGCCCGAGAACAAGGTGCCGCCGTGGTACATCAAGGACCTGGACAGCAGGAACAGCAGGAACAGCAGCAACGGCGGCAGCCCAAAGGTGGAAGAGGGCCAGACGCAGCTGACGATGCTGTGCGCCAACTGCAAGCGCGTCGACATGGACTCGCTGTTTCGACAGACCGTAGCGCAGGCGATCCCGCCCGCGAGGGACTTGATCGCCATGGGGACGCTCTTCAGCCTGATGACGCGCAAGCACTGCGGGCTATGCCAGCTCGCCGCCCGGGTCATTGCCAACGACGCCATGCACGGACTCAGGAGGAGCCAGCCGCCGGTCCAAGACACGGACGAGGAGGAGGACGATGCGCCGGTGGATCATGCATCGGCGGTGGTCGGCCTGCTCGAAGAAACGTACTACCTGGCGCCCGGTCGTCTACGAGCACCCGGTCGCAGCCCGGAGCTGTACTTTTTCTCGAGCAAGGACATCAAACAGGGAACCTGGCCCAGGAGGACCATGGCGATCCGACCTATGGAGACGTCTTTGGGATCAGACGCCGGTGAGTGCGGGACAAGCAACAACAACAGCAGCAGCAGCAGCAGCAGCAGCAGCAGCAGCAGCAACAGTAACAATAGCAACAGCAACAATAACAACAACAACAGCAATAACAACAGCAACAACATCCATAATAATAGTAATAATACCAACCAACCTTGCCGAGTCAAGACCGGACGTTTCCTGCGCGCCCCCGGAGAGATGGACTTTGATTGGATCCGAGACCGGCTCCGAGACTGCGAGGACTGCGACGGGCCGAGCGACAGCGGCAACGCGACGATCCTCCCCAAGCGCGACGCGCAGGCGACGGTGCGGGCGGTGGACGTGGTGCAGATGTGCGTGGTGAACCTGAGCGACTACGACAGCTACGTGGCGCTGAGCTACGTGCCCGAGGAGCAGGCAGCAGACGTGCCGCTGCTCCTGCTGCGCCGGGCCAACGAGGCATCGCTGCGCCACCCCAAGGGCCTCCTCAACTGCTGGGACCTGGTGCCGCGCACCGTGCAGGACGCCATCAAGCTGGTGCGCGAGATCGGCGAGCGGTACCTGTGGGTGGACGCGCTGTGCGTCATGCACGACGACGACGACGACGACGACGATGGCGGCGGCGGTCGCGAGGTCGAGACGGTGCGCGAGACGGGCCGCATCTTCCAGGACAGCGTGCTGACCATCTGCGCCTGCTGCGGCGCCGACGCCTCGCACGGCATCCCCGGCGTCGAGCCCGGGTCCAGGCTGAACACGCGCCAGGTCGTCGAGATGGTGGGCGGGAGCATGCTCGGCAGCGTGTTCGCCGGCGCGAGGTGCGAGGACTACGGCGCGGCTCGGAGCCGCTGGGGCAGTCGCGCCTGGACCCTGCAGGAGCAGGTCCTGTCCAGGCGGAGGCTGCTGGTGACGGACGAGTGCGTGACGTGGTGCTGCGGCCACGGCCAGGTGGTCGAGGACGAGGCGGGTGGGTCGTGTTGTAACGACGGCGCCCATCTCCCCAGCAGCCGCAGCAGCAGCAGTAGCAGCAGCAGCAGCGTCCACCTCCTCGACCGGCTCGCGCTCCTCGAACCCAAGACCGGCGACGCAGATACGGCCGTCGTCGGCGGCAGCAGGCAGCAGCAGCAGCAGCAGCAGCAGCAGCAGGCCAGCAACATGGACGTCTACGCGCGCATAGTGGCCGAGTACACGGGGCGAGAACTGCCCGACGTGCGAAGCGCCGAGCGCGCGGTGGCGGGGCTGCTCAACCACCTCGAGCCGGCGTTCAAGGGGCAGTTTCTGTTCGGGCTCCCCGACACGGAACTGGCGGCGGCGCTGATGTGGTCTCAGGTGGGGCCCAGCACGCGACGGAGCGACCCCGCGACGGGCAAGCGGCTCTTCCCGAGCTGGAGCTGGCTCGGCTGGACGGGGCGGGCGTCGTACCCGTGGCTGGTGGAGCGCACGATGCCCATGTCGGAGGATCCGGGATCGCCGCTGCTGTGGCAGAACCAGGCCGTGAGCATCGGGGACCCGCACGACGAGTGGTTCACGGGCGAAGACTACCGGCTCAACGGGCTGCCGCAGGCCAACCACGACCAGCTGACGCAGGGCCTGCCGGCGCGGTGGTGCGAGCACGAGGACGACGGCTGGACGCACGTCGACGGCCACGACGCCACCGTCGACGACGCATCCCGCGCCGGGAGGTGGCTGCACCCGGTGCTCGAGGCGCCAGACGACGCCGGCGGCAGGGTCCACCGCTTCCTGCGCGAGGGGGACAGGGACGACGGGCTGCTGCGGTTCCACACGCTGTCTGCGAGGTTTGCACTGGAGCGGAAAGTGCGGGTTCGGACAAGGGACAATAATGATGACAACAACAATAACAACAACAACAACAAGGACACCAAGATTCACATGGTGCGGGTACTCAACAAGCGCGGCTTTGCGTGTGGGTACGTCTACTGGCCAGCCGACAGACCGCTGCCGTCGAACCGCCACAGCAGTTGCTACGGCTACGGACAGACGGCGGCGGCGACGGCGGCGGCGGATAAAAAAGTCACGCACGAATTCGTCGTCCTCTCCCGGGCCAGTGCGAGATCAGACCCGCGCATCGGGCAGGAGCTGCTCCACGCCACGCCCCTGAGCGAGCTGAGCAAGGTCTATTCGATGGACTACCTGGTGGGCGGGGGCAGGCATCACCGTCTGCGGCCGACCATGGGCGACGGTGGAGAGGGGTCCAGGGAGGACGGGAGGGGAGGGCCAATCATTGACGACATGGCCCAGTTCGACACGCGACTGTATGATCCAAGCACGCCCTGGGGTCTCTTCAATGTCATGATGATCCAGTGGAGACATGGAGAGGAGGGTCAAGTCGCCGAGAGGGTGACCGTCGGGAGGATACATGTTGCGGCCTTTATGGATGCCTGGCCGGTCGAAAAGAACATTGTCCTGGGGTAATAGATTCGGGGGGAAGGGGGCGAAAAAAAAAAAAGAGAAAAGAACAAAAAAAAAAAGAGGCGACCCGAGA
>NC_043742.1:263596-268639 GCF_004337985.1 Pyricularia pennisetigena
AAAAAAAAAAAAAAAAAAACTCAAGGAGTCGCTAAGATAAGAGAGAAGACGGTCCCCACTTTTTTTTATTTCTTTCTTCATTTCTCGCCCTGCCTCTGCTCCGGAGTCTCCTGTCGTTCCGAGTCGGCCGTCTTCTTCCCCTTGAGCATGCCAAAGAGCTTCCGGATGTCGTCTCGGAACCGGGTCGGCTGGGTCGTGAACTGGGCCTCGTAGCTGTCGATGATGGGCTTGTCCCAGATGAGGTCGGCCTCGCCGGGCTTGACGAACTTTGTCTTGCGCAAGAGCTTCCAGACCGTAAAGGTGAGGATGCCCACAAAGATCATGGTGTAATAAGAAAAAAAGGTCAGGGTGTCCCAGCGGCCCGGCAGGAAGGTCGTGTAGCCAAAGGACGTCACCACCAGCGTCATGAAGACGGCGCCGATGTAGGCGCAGTATGGCTGGAAGTAGCCGTAGTAGGGCAGGGTCTTGCGGTCGAAGCCCTGGGCCACGCAGGCGCGGTGGAAGCAGATGTAGGTGATGCACATGATGGTGTAGTTCATGATCTGGGCGGCCTGGGTCAGCGACTGCAGCCAGGTCACGACCTGGGCCGTGTTGTTGGAGACCTGCAGCAGCGACAGGAAGGGGAAGATCATGACGAAGGCGAAGGCGTAGATGGGGATGCCGTTGCTCATGCACTTCTTGAAGATGGCCGGGGCCTGGCCGTCGAGCGCGAGGCCGTAGAGCGACCGCATGGCGCAGTAGGTGTAGGCGTTGCCGGCGCTGAAGATGGACGTGCACAGCAGCGCGTTGATGATGTGCGGCAGCACGCGGATGCCCATGACCTCCATGGCGATGACGTAGGGGGAGCCGTCGGCCGTGCCGGTGCCGGCGTTCTCGAGCTTCTTGTTGTCGCTGCGGAGCACGATGGAGCAGGCGAGCGCGCCGCCGATGAAGAAGAAGGCGAACCGCCAGTAGACCGTCTTGAAGGCCTGCTTGAGGTACAGCCGCGGCCGCATGGCCTCGCCGGCGATCATGGCGATGTACTCGGGCCCGACCACCGTGAACCCGGCCGAGTAGAGCGCGGCCAGGAAGCCCTGGAACCGCCCCGTGTCGCCCTCGCCAATGTACTCCTTGAAGGCCGCCACCACCATCCAGTTGCGGAAGCCGTAGGCGTCGTTCTGCGGGTTGCCGCCCACCATGGTGACGAACGTGAAGCAGAACACCATGACGATGAGCAGCAGCTTGCCCGACGCGAGCCAGAACTCGGCCTCGCCAAAGTAGCGCACCGCCACCACGTTCAACATGCCGTACAGGACAATGCACACCAGACACACGGCGACCGCGGGCACGTCGTTGCGCCAGAAGGTGATGACGAGGTTCAAGGCCGCGATCTCAAACGGTATCAGGAACGCCTCGTACAGGAAGAAGTTCCAGCCGGCCATGAAGCCGAACGCTTCATCGACCCACTTGCCAGCCATACGGATGAAGGACCCGGTGACGGGCATGTAGACGCACATCTCGGCCATGCCGTTGTTGACGAGTCCGAGCATGCACGCGTAGATGGTGTAGGCGAGGAAGAGCGAGGCCGGGCCTCCGCGCTGCAGACCGGTCCCGATGGACACGAAGAGACCCGTGCCGATGGAGCCTCCGATGGCGATGAGCTGGAGGTGGCGGTTCGTCAGGCGGCGCTGGAGCTGATCGGCATTTCCGGCCGGGGCGATGGGCGCGCTGCTGTCGGCGCTGTTGGTGGTGATGGACCCGGATGTCGACCCTGTCCGTTTCTCCTGGGAGGTGTTGCCGACGGGGCGGGCTTCGATACCGTCAGCCATGATGAAGGGATTTTGGTTGTTGTTTTGTTACTACTCGCGGGTTGGCCGAAAGAAGGAGAGGGAAAAAAAAATTAATAAATAAGGATGTTCAAGGCGACTGCTGCCAGAGGTAGTAGTTGCCCTGGCTGTTGATCACAGCGGTGGTACTGCCGCCGTACTGGGAGCTGGAGCGGGAACTCCGTTGAGACAACGGAATGGCGGAGAAGGTGAAGGCAGTCTGGGGACACATAAGAGGTATACCGATCCTTGGAGGAGGCAAAGGATATATACTAAGATCGAGTGATGATGCCCGGTGCCGGAGGAGGGGGGGGGGAAAGGTAGCACCACAAAGAGGGCTATGCCGAATAGGGCGGGGAAGTAGATGAAAAGACTGGGATCGATCCAATGATGGTGAGAGGAAAAAAAGAAGAGGAGGAGAAAGAAACACCCGGGGGGAAAAAGAGTGAAAAAGCCGAGATAGTTTAGATAAATAGGTAGGATTCCCAACAAAGAACAACGAACGGAGAGGCGTACAGCAACTATGGTAGTGATGAGGGAGAGCACATGACCGGGGTAGAAGGCGATGGAGACCGTCTTGGACAGCTGAAGGGGGTAGGGTAACAGGGGACTGTGCAGAGAGTTCCCAAAAATGCCAAGATGGATGCGATATCCACCCGAGTGTGAGCAGTCCCTGGAATGATTGCAATGCCTGCTGCGTGCGTGCGTGCAAGAGAGCGTGGCCACCGAGGTCTGTTTGATGTCGCGTGTACCGGTAAGCAGATAGTGAGTAGGTATGGGTAGGTTGGTCTTTTTTTTTTTTTTTTTTTTTTTTTTTTTTTTGGTAGGTACAGGTAAAGGGGTGTATACAGGGTGCCCCGACGTTATGGGATTGGGTCCATCATCAACAGGTACTGTTGTACAACTGGCACTGCTACAGTATCGCATCTCGTTTCCTACCCACATTTTAAACCTCGGTCATATCGACGGCCCAATCAGGCGGGCATTGCCCCGTGGAGGAGAGGCCTTGCAGGCTGCACCACTGAAGCAAGCAACTGTACATTGCTGGCATGAAAAATGAGGGCCACCACAGGACCGGGAATCCCTGGCCCCCCCGGAGACCGCTTCGTGCGGCAGGCAAGTAAGTCAGTTTCTGCACGAGGTAGCATGTAATGACGCAGTATCAATGACGCGGGCGCCGCACTGTCTGGCTTGGAGCTCGCTGCCTTGTGGAAAACCAGAGGAGGGGAGCTAAGCAGGGGGGCAAGGACTCATATGTGGTGACAATACTCACTGTACATGGTACCATCGCCGTACTGGTGAAGAAATTGAAAAATACCCAGCCCCGCCCGAGGGCCCCACGGGAATCAACGGTTATGTGGGTCCCAACGGAACGCGAGTTTCCCATGCCCACCCAACCTTGGCCCGGCACTCGCGGCCGCGCTGTGCCGTTTAGTTTATCGTCGTTATCTACCTGATTTGGGGCTATTATCTCTGAAGGTTTATTTTAATCACGGCCCAGGTATGAGGGAGAGATAGCACGATTGGGAAATAGGTGAGGGGAAAAAGATAAAAAAATAAAAATAAAAATAAAAAAAAATTTCTCACCGACAATCATGCGGGTTTCATTCGGGATTTTCCCTTTTACACACTTTCGCAAGATTACATTGCTGTGTTGTACAAAGCAAATTCTTAGCAACCCGTCCACCGCGGTTCGAGCGTTGTTGAAAGGTTTTTTTTTTTTTTGGTCTTCCCTGCTATAATTGGTGGCAGATCGACACCTGGAACCTGCACTGACTTTTCATCCACCTTGGGTTTAGGCGCCCGCTCCCCCTCCCCCATCAAGCAAGCGACGGGCCGGAGATGTCTAGTTTCTTGTTTGTTTGAAAGAGAACTAAAATGCCCCACGTTTCTTGGTACGGGCAGGGTAGTGCGTATTTTCATTTCAATATTACAGTTACTGTAAAACGACCCAAAACGACCCCTGTCCTCCACTGCAATCCCTTCTGGTTTGAATCAAATTTTCCACAAACTGATTGAGAGCGACATGTACGTAACTTGGTACGTGCCTGATCTGATATCCATTCGGAGGGGTTCGCAGGGTCAAAAGAAGAACGAAAAAAAAAAAAAAAAAAGGTTAGGCCACGTCCCAGATATATTGAACCTCCCTCTGTGGAGAATTTCGCCTAGTGAGTTTGCAATGCCTTTCGCTCCAGCGATCGTCATTCGTACACATGTTTCCCTTGTTTTGGCGATGGCCGAGCTGGCGGACGACGTTCAGAAGCTCCAGGGATTATACTTCGTCTCACCGAGCCCTTTGGAAGGAGATCGATGCCGGTATGCCAGGGCATCCCAGTTCCTTGGGGTCAAGAGAGGGATTGCTGTGGTAGAGCGAAATAGAAAGAAAGGAGAAAAAAAAAAAAAAAGTTTTTTAGAATCAAGACTATGGCTCTTGGCTGGGTTTGTGGCCTCGCGCACCCCGCCAAGATGACGTCGCTGTGTGGGACGCTACGTAGGTGGTACAGGGAAGCAGCAAGATAGATGAATGGAGAACCGAGATGCCCACGCCGTCGGGGTGGGTTTGGGAGCCCACTAACCTATTTTTCGCCCGTTTGTGCTGCGCCCGCGACTGGGGTTGTTGTACTACTAGTAGTACGTGAGGGTGTGGGTGTCTGTGTGGGGTGTCTTTGTGTTTGTGTGGCCCAGTTGGCAAAGGTGCAAATCTCTTGCCTTGTTGGTTGTTAGCAAATCCGCAATTATTCGCGCAATCCCTTCCCGCCGAGATGCCATGTCGATTTGAATGTACAAAGGGTAGGTAGATTGGATCGCCCTGAGCGATGAGACCAGTCTAGACTAGAGTCTCAAGACCTCACCCGTCTTGTCAAAAGCTTCGAAGAAAAGGCTTTTTTTTTGCATTTGCTGTTGCCAGTCTTGTCTTGACACGTGTGAGCAAGGGTTCGATTTCTTGAGCGCAACAAAAACACCCCGACAAGGGATAAACGAAACAACAAAAACATTATCAAGGACTTCAATTTATCCGGTTGTCTGAAGCAAAGCCTCCCAAAATGCACACTGCAACGGTCAACCTCGCCCACCGCGTCGCCCATGCCCAATCATGAAGTCTCCAATTGCGCTCGGGCTTGCAAATTGTTTTGCACAGGGTCCCAGTTTTACCTTGTCAAGAATGGGCGACGGGTCGGTCCCTCTTCTTGCGTGGTGGATTCAAGAGCTCCTTATTTTTGGCCTTCTGGGGCCCATG
>NC_043742.1:568654-727704 GCF_004337985.1 Pyricularia pennisetigena
CTTGCTGACCCAGCCTTTATTGTCGAAATTTCAAATTGAATTTTGGTTGGCTGACTCTTTCGGTTCAAGTCGGACTCGGCATACCGACCGCCTGAAACGAC
Source organism: Pyricularia pennisetigena (assembly GCF_004337985.1). Lineage (NCBI taxonomy): Eukaryota > Fungi > Ascomycota > Sordariomycetes > Magnaporthales > Pyriculariaceae > Pyricularia > Pyricularia pennisetigena. The sequence continues at coordinate 568,756 of NC_043742.1, forward strand.
TGCAACTCGGCGCTGCCGAACCATGGCCGAAGGTATCGATTTTATTATCAGTTGACCTGTAATCATCAGCCCAGCCCACAATTCAAAGGTGACCCCAGTTGCGCTTCTCGCAGTCATCAATTTGTTTTTTTTTTTTTTTTGTTTTTGGAGAATTGTCCATCCTACCTTCTGGCTGATATCACATCGTCATGATGACTCCAACCGAACTTATTACGCATTACCGTCTAGTGCAACACTCTTTTGCACCGCTACGGCTGTCGTGGTGGGAGAAAAACCGAGTGATTGCAGTCCAAATATGGACAGACTCTTCCGCTTTTACTAGAATCCTAATTGCATTTATTGGACTTTGCCTGTTGGCCATATTCTCCCGGCTGACCCGACCGCGCTCTCTGCGGCGGCTTGGAATTCCCGGCGCAGTTCAACCTAGGTTCACCACCTGGAGCCTGGATTTCAAAAAAGTGTTGGAAGACACTGCTAAGAAGGTGTGTTGTGCGACATGATTTTCATTGATATCTCTTTTCCCGGTTTTTACGCTTTTGGCCTAACATTGTGTATCTGGCAGTATCCAAACAGTCCGTTTTGTCTCAACGCATTCGGCACCGAATACGTAGTCCTGCCATCAAAGTGCTTTGACGAGGTCAAACGCCTTCCAGAGCATCAGGCTTCTGCCTTTGCTTTTTTCAAGGAAGCTTTCCATGGCGCGTGGACTGGCACTGGGGTGCAAACGCCAGAATTGGGCAGGTATGTTGAATGATTTCTAGTCCAAACCCCATCTGATGGTTGGGCATTCCTTGATTGGGCAACAATTTATATGAACAGCAAAAAAACAAAAGATGACTAACAAGATTACCAATTAAAAAAAAAAAAAAAAAGAACGATTGCCGTGGACTTGACCCGCGGTATTCCATCCCTCGTACATTGGAGACAAAAAGACTGCGCAGAAGCCTTCAAAACGTGCATAGGAGAACCTTCAGACTGGCGCCAAATTCCACTCTTTGAGACAATCCAAAGAATTGTAATATCCGTCAACTCGAGTTCTTTTGTCGGAAGGGAACTTGGCACAAATCAAAAATGGCTTCGGCTCATTTACAATATGCCGTTGCAGCTCGGTCTTCCCACCATGATCCTGGGCTGGACCCCATTCCTCCTGCAACCCTTTCTCAAGCCCTTACTTTTCGCTCCACTCAGGATGACGCAAAGAAAGATCAAGGGCATGCTGAGGCCAGTCCTCGAAAATGATATTAGAGAGTATGAGACCAGCACCGACAAGAAGAACCTGCTCAGTCCCAAAGAGCAAGGCAAGGTGCAGCTTACTGGCTGGCTGCTCTCACGCTACAAGGGCAAGCTGAACTTTGAAGTTCTTCTTCAGGATTTTATCACCGTCTTGTTCGAGTCTACCCCTTCGACGGCCTCGACCCTGTTTCATATCGTATGCGAACTGGCTGCAAATCCAGCGCTTCAGGATATGTTGAGACAGGAGCTGGAAGAGCATACGGATCATGGCAACTTGCCCCAGACTCACCTCAACGAACTGCGCAAGATGGACAGTGTCATGCGGGAGTCAGCTCGTGCCAATCCGTTCAGCTACTGTAAGTACATACCTGTCAACCAAAGACCCTCTTTCTATGGTGCCCAGCAACTAACTGGAAGGATCCATCCCTCCCCCCCCCCCCCCCTTAAAGTGGTGCTTTACCGCAAGCTCTCAACACCTACCACGCTCTCCATGGGCCCGGAGCTGCCCGCTGGCACAAACATTTGCGTGGACGCTCACCACATCAACACTTCGCCAGACTTGTGGGACCAACCACGAGAGTTTGACGGGTTGAGACACTACAGGGCGCGCCAGCAGCCGCAAAACGAGAACCGCTACAAGTTTGCCAATCTGGGATCCGACGCTCCCGGCTGGGGCGACGGACTCCAGGCTTGCCCCGGGCGCATGTTTGCCGACAACACCATCAAGATCATCTTGGCACATCTCCTGCTCAACTATGACGTGAAGCTGAGGCCCGGGGAGTCCAAGCCCGAAAAGGGGGCCATGCCCAATGGGTCCATCGTGCCCGACGTGTGGGCAAAGGTTCTTTTCCGGTCGAGAGTAGGCTCTGCCGTGAACGAGGGGGAAAAATAGCCTGCAGAGGGGTTCGGTTCTGGTAGTAGATATTATAACAACTCCCACAAAATTGCTTCCAAGTGTTGCTTGTTTTTGCATGTGGTGGGTTCTCTGCTGGAGCTCATTCGCATTGGTCCGACTATGGACTTTCATATTACTGTAGCACCTGTGTGAGCCTTTGATGCCGAGGTTGGACAATGGTATTGGAGCGATAGGGACATGCTGAAGCACTGAATGTTACTTCAACTTTGCAGGGCATTGCAAAAACCTCCCCCTGGGGGCCCGCGACGGGGAGAGTAAGTGGGTAACCCGTGGGTAACCCGTGGGTAGACTGAATTAATTGTTGAGGGGGTGGGCGGGCCGGCCCAAAGTTGAACACTTACACAGGGTTGTTTGGCCACCTGTGCGAGCCCATGTGTAACCGGCAAAAATTATAACCATACACTGTAGTCATTCTTTTTCTTTTGAATCATTTGTTTCATATGTCTCAGTGATAGCATGTGTTAAATATTTGCGGGTTTATTGAGGATTTCAAAAAGCCAAAAATTTTATTGACAAATTTGTAAATCCGCGGGTTACCCGTTTTTGTTGAGCCCGCCAACCCGTGGCCACCCATGAAGGGGCCCACGGGCCCGTGGGTGGGCCCAGGCTACTGTACGTTCATTTTCCGGTTATGGCAGGCCTCAAAATCTACAAGGTACGCAAAACATAGTTAATTTACACCTGTCTTTTTCTTCTATTCGATCATGAAGGGGCTTTACGGTGAGGCGCCTCCTACGTTTGCTTATAGTTGGTATCGGTGTTGATTCGCATTTTGAAGGCGCGTATGGCGGCTACCGATTCTAAATATGCTGAAATAAACGCACCCTCTATACCTCTACACAAACGACGCACAAAGTCACCAAGCGTGTCTACCAGGCCCCGCGATATGATAGGGGAATGCAGAGGCGTCACCAGGTGGGCGGTTCCATCGACATGCGCCGGCTGCTAGTACATGCCATTGTCGCAATTACGCAAAAACCTCCTCACATTGTCACCCAAGTCTCCTACAGCACCGATACCCGTTCCACCATCCTGGTTCAAAAGCTCATGACCGTTGAGCGTCAGCATGTTCTTCAGCGCCGCCAGCGTAGCTTTTCTATGGTGCGAGAGGCTGTCGTTTTGTTTTCTTTCCTCTTGTTGATGCTGATCCTCATGGCTCGGCGGGCCTTCCATAGCCGCGGCCCATGCGGCTCTCATCCGGTCCAGCATGTGCGTCATGATCTCGAGTTGTACCCGCAGCCCCAGCACAAACGGCGGATTGAGCGGCAAGAAATTCTTGTTGGGCGAAGGTGAAGGAGTCATGGCCCTATTTTGCGGGCTTGCCCGTTTCGACTTGAAGGTGCCCGAGGGTGATCCGCAGGTGTGCAGTGCGTCGTTGATGCGGGAGAAAATGGATCGGTAAATTGACAGGATCCCCACGTGACATGTCAGAATGGTTGTTATGATCGGTAGGCCGACGGCCGAGGTTTCCGATGCCGAGGCTGTGCGTTGGCGCCCGGTCGAATTGGCAGACTTTTCCAAGTGTAGGCTTTTCCCGGCTTGGCCCAGGAGATGCTGAGCCAGGACGGAACTCGATTTGTGCTGGCTCCTGCTTGAAAACTCAAAGTGTGGGCCTTGTTGGTTCGATATAGACGCCGGCGGGCTGTTTTCTGGGTCTTCAAAGCCCCTCCACAAAAAGGAAAAAGTCGAGATGAGACTCAACAGGCATTCGGAGGCATAAATCAAACGTTGTATTATATTGGCTCGCGGGCCTGTTGGTTTATCGATGGAGTCGCGTAATATGAAGGGTGACAATATCGCCTCTGCTAGATCCTCATCGGTTACGCAGTGAAGCTGCGTAAACAAAAAGCAATGGAGGTCTGCTACTCTTTTTCTGACCGATTCCAGGGATGTAGGTGAGTTTGGTGCAAAGGTCGCGCTTGGTAAGCCTGGATCTCCGCTCTCAGCAGAAACCTGGATTGTCGGTTTCTCGTCTTGAGACTTTGGTAGATGAACGGAGCCTTCCACTCCGTTGCTAGGGTTTACACCCAGTGCATAGCAAGAGCCCATCTCGGTCGCACTAATCCCAGTCCCGGCGAACGTGCCTAGTCCTGTAGACATATCATGTAGGCCATTGACGGTGTATTGTGCACCCCCATAATGTGCCGAGTCGAAATCAAAGGTGTAAGAGTCGATAAGCGGTGTGTTTTCACCAGTTCCAATGGATTTATCGGAAAAGAAACCCGCCTTGCCAAGATCATCCATTGTCAGACCATGAGCCCTGGACGGCGAGGGCCAGGAGCGTGGAGTAAGGTCGTCGACTTCATCGTCCGATGCAGGGTTTTTTCTTTTCAGGCCATATGGCTCGTCGCCATGGGACACGTTGGGTCTGGTGATCTGACAAACTGCTTTTGCTCTGACACAACGGCTGCATGTGCTTAATGATGTCGCCAATTGTCCGTCAGTAATGCTGGGCTCTCGTTCGCACTTGAGCTTGTGTTTGTGACATCGATCACACGCGGATCGACGCGCCTGGGCAGAGTGGAGTTGATAATTTGAATCCATCACCATTGTAAAGTAGGGTATGGTATAATCTTGAAGGAACATGGTGTGAAATGAGATGTTGGGACTATGAAAATGATAAATATAAGATGGACAAGGTAAAGACAAAGTAACAGTGGGAATATCAATAACTATCGCACTTGGGCAATAGATGCGGTTGCGATTCAGGGGGTGCACGTTGCGATCGTAATGCCTAACTTTCCAGGCATCCATAAACCCACGTGGCCCCTTTGCCTTTGCAGCAGAACAGATTGCCTTTACTTTCTTTTGTATGTAGAAAGACAGAACAAAACCAATTAGATATAGCTATTCGCGCTACTTGGTTGCCTCATACCTTAATTCCTACGCGTAACCGATGTCTATGAACAGTAACAAAGTACGCTAATGGTCAAGTCAAATTCAAACTTTGGACGAAATGGATGTTTGGGAATACTATACTGCTTACTGGGGCTTCGGCATGGGCAGGGATTCCTGTAAGTGCTTGCCCATGGTGATTTAACAACACAATACCGACGAAGCTTACCTCATCACATCCTTCATCATAGGATCTGCTCTTATGAGTTACTCGGTGGGAAACCCGAAGGATAAATTTGATGCGAACTCCTGCCGGAGACTCCAAGAATTACTCGATTTCCCAATTCCCAACGGAAGTTTATGACTAAGTGCCCCAAGAAGGGAAAAACCTTAACCACACCTATGAATCGTTTGCTAGCTCTACTAATGAGTAGGTTCAGGAATGTCGGCTAATGAATTTAAGTGGGGCCTGCCGCAAGATTCACAAAGTTATCAGACGTTCTCTTGCATGCAGAACCGGCGGAGGTTTAAACTTAGAAGGGGGTACACCAAGCCTCTAATTGAAAGAAGGGACATTCTAGACTCGGCATTCCTGAAATGGCTAGGCCCCTGAAATGGCCGGATTGCTTTTAGCTTGAATCATTTGTAAGTAAATGATTGGCCGTTCCATAAACAGCGTATTGGATACAATTATAGCGCAAAAAAGCATTTTATAACAGTACCACGCATTTGTTTTCGCCTTGATATTAATAGAAATATCTCAAATTTAAATGAATTGATGTATTTATTTTGTTAATCGAGTAAATACAAAGTATAAAACTTGAAATCAAATTGTGTTCTATAAGACATACTACAAGGTATTCGATGGACTTTATTTCGCGTTCACAGCCCTTCTTATTCCTGTTTTAAAATTTGTGAAATTGAGACCTTTTAGAAAATATACAAATTATTAACAGCTAAAAGATTGAGATATAATTAGACTTTTATACATAAATATGAGAATGGAAGTATGGTATGTGCAGTAAAAAGATATTGGGATTTCTTTATTATTGCTCTGCTTAAGCAGAAATTAAAGGCAAAACAAGGTACAAATTAAAATAATAGAACAAATAGAAATCGCAAGATTATGGGGTAAGCTGCGTTGAATTATTCCAAATTTGGTCATTTTTCGAATGGATAAAACGCGCTAATGCCTGTTTTGGCTTCAGGAATAGATAATTATTAGTATCTTGTTTTTTTAACGTTTATATGAAGTTATTTCGTATTATTGGGAAATTTGATTTGCAAGTAAAAAGCTAGATAATATAGTTTTTAATTTTGCTCAAAGTGTTCTGCAAAATCTTTTTGATTATAGCTCCATATAAATAATTAATCAACATTAGTATTTTTACTTTTCTACTAAGTTACAAATCATAACTACTCTAAATAATTAAGTAGTTTGTGGGTCTTAATAAGAGATTGACCAAGTATTAGTAGATGACCTGGAGCTTTTTCAATAAAATTATTTTTATATATACTTTAGTTTAAAAAAGTAATATTTGGAGTTTAAGAAAGTTATAATTAACGTTATTTTATATAAAAGATTTATAATATTACTTACCATAAATGTAATCTTACGTGGCCGTAAGTGTACGTATGGAGTTAAATCCCAGAAGCTTTCGCTTATTATTATTAAAATCGGAAAGATATAGAGGTGCTTAATTAGTAAATTTATTATATCAGAATATATATTTTATTTATTTACCCACTTACATACTATAATATACTCCCCAAGCTTGCGATTTCATAGGATAAACGTATGTAACCCACCACGTGCAAAAACTTTGGAACTTAATATAAAAAAAAACGAAAACCCAAAATGGTTAAAAATTAAAGCGAAACGTAATAAAAGTTCCGCTATAAACAAATTAAAGGCGATTGGTATTGCATTTGCGAAGTTATATACATATACATAGAATTTAAGTTTCATTATTCTTAATAACTTTGTTTATATTTATATATAATACGCAAACCGTTTGATTTTGCGCATTTTCTGTAGTTTACTAGACCGGAATATTAGCCGCTGAATTGCTAAAATCACAGTAACAAACGGCCAAAATCGACAAATTATGCTCAAGACTAAACCAAAACGGTTTATAAATGGATGCACAAATATATTGCAGAATTAAAGCAGTGCTACAACTATAAAGCTTTGGGCTTTAGTGGTAACCCTGAAAGCTAGTTATACCCGAGGAAAATATAGTTTTAAAGCTTATTCCGAATTTACCAATTCAAAGGTTGATTAAGCAAAGATTTCAGGGATTAAATCTTGTTTATTAAAACATTTCCACGTTGAGCCCGATTTATAATAACTGGTTTAAACAATATTTTCGAAAGCAATACGGTAAGTTTATATTATCTTTTAATTCTTTTTTCTTCATCAAATACGGAATGTAAAAAAGTTAGATAGGGTTTACAAAACTAAAATCATTTGTTATTTATGAAAACAAAATTTATAGTTTTATATGCAACTGGGTGATTATTAATTTGTTTCATAAATTACGAAACTAAAATACAAAGAGTCATGAAATATTTGTTTTCGCTGCCTATTATGTGCATTCTGCACTGTAAAGTTGTTAAAAATCTATATTATATCATAAAACTATTACTTGCGAATAATTTCCTAAAAAATGCTCCATAATTAGATATAAACTTTGGAAATGAAGAAAAATAAAAACTAAAATTAATATTTAACGATTATTAAAATGAAAAAGGGGCATAATACGGTTTCTGCGATCAAAAATACAAACATTCAAAATAATATAATACTGGTAACCGTATATTTTTACGATTTTACTCATTTTTTAACTCGTAGATCTGATCTTAGACTGTGCATATACCTGCTACGGACGACGGAACTGGACAAGATACCCTTAGATTAGAACAACCGCGATTTTTTCGGCGAATTTGATTTGCCGAAAAACCATATGGTTGAAAGGTATATGGAGCGTTCGGTCCCCCGCGATTGCAGGGGTTTAGTCTAAGCATTGAGATTAGGTTTAGGCTGAATATTGAGATCAACGAAATTCGAGAAATTTTCCCTAACCTTAAACCAAAGCTTTTTTTTTGGCTGGATTTACAGGATATTGCGCAGCCGCGATTGAGCCACGTTCCACGTGGTTCAAGTGTGGAGCTTTAAGCTTTGAGGATAAGCCCCGAGTTTAGTAGAAATCTAATTACATTTAAAGATATTAGTCGCCAATGATTTGTATGCGTTTTTGAATTCATCAACATTTAAAAATTATAAAAGAAACAACTATAAATGCTATTAGCGCAAATGGCTACTACTTTATACCTTGAATTACCGTCTAAAAATTACAGTTTGGTTTAAAGTTTTATAATTTGTCTCCAGTTAATTCAAAAATAAAACTTTGAATTCCTCCAATTTAAAAAGCTCAATCAATAGTATTGTTATGAGCGTATAAGTGGCATTTTGAAAAAGTGGGTTTTGACACCTATAAGCAGATCAATCATGGCGTATATCGAACGACCATTAAATCAGTTATTAAAGGCTGAATTTATACGCGGTATAACCATTTCAGGGTCGCCCAGTCTAGATCGTTATCCGTCTGCGTCTACACTAAAGATTAGTTCTCTTCAAGTATTTTTTTATCGCTTTTGGACGTGGCAAATGACGCCCGCAGGATGGAAGCTCACATCTGTGGATATCGATTGTGCATCTTAAGTCTTGCCCGGAAAGTCGTTACCAAACAGGCTTTTTCGAACGGCGCTGTGGGCACCGTCGCAGCCTACATCGTAATCCGCCTGGATTTCTTTTGTATCTGGGGTGTTTTGATGTCAACCCATGCCTTCTGCTCGTCATTTCCTACATCCATGACTTTGTGGTTTCACGAAAGGGTGACCCCAGGATTGTCCTGGACCTGCTTGACGAGTATTTCAAGAAGTTCCTTCTGCGGCAGGCATGCTGACCTCAAGTCCTCGCCGTTAATGTCGGCGAGGACATTGGTATGCAGAAGCCCCAGCGAACGATATTCTCCGCCAAACGTCCTCGAGGTGAAGGACGTTGGCGGGAAACCCCTGCGACGTATTTCGTCCGAAACACCGGCGTGCCTAAGGTCCGGTATGGAGGCCGTTCCATAGTAGGCAGCTTTGGGTCGCCTGTCGACGTCTGCGGCGCCTTCCTGGACTTGTACCTCGATGCCTTGCCGCGAGAGCAGAGTCGCAAGCAGCGTCCCTGCAGGGCCTGCACCGACCATGACGACATGGCCATAAGGAGTTAGCACTGTCTGATTTTGGTCAGAAGCCCGCGGAAGAACATCACCTTTTTGAAAGGGCGTGGCTAAGCCATTGTCGCTATTTCAGATTCAAGCGGGGGATTGCGAAGAGCTTGTTCAGGAAGTGGTTAGGTTATTCCAGGTGGGTTAATACGGACTACTCCCGACTGGTGAGGGATTGAATCTACTGCAAAGGCGAGATGGAATCGGCTGGCAAGCTTACCAATCGAAAAGGCCGTGTCTTGTTAGCATTTGGCTTAGTTCGAGAAGTTCAAGGGAGGCGACTTCAAGACCACTTCAAAGGAACATTTACTCGTTTCGGTAACGAGTACTTACTATGTAATTCAACAAAGAAATAATGACTCGGTTCATGCCCACTGTTTGATATGTTTAAGCGAGGATACATAGGATTGCTGCCGCTGGTAGAGGGACCAATCACATATGAACTGCATAGAGATGAAAATGGAAGTTCCATAATTCTTCTTCGATCTTTAGCAGTACGCCCAGCTAGTCCGTCCCATGTGTTGGGAAAGCATAATGGTACCGCCGATACTGGATGGCTGTGCCGATCAACTTAGATCGAGGCCAGGGTTAGTGGCGCTTTCTTAGTTGAGTCATGTGTGCTAGTTAGGTTTTACTCCCGCTTACCGATCTTGCTTTCTGACAAGATGTCACCCAAAAGAAAAGGCAAGGGTGGGGGCGTGTATCCAACATGTTTAGCCTTACCGGCTATAAAGGTGGAAATCATAGCCTAGCCGGAAGCCTGTACACGAGTACGGAATTGCTTTGTGGGGCCCATTAGGCATTTTCAGATCCAGTGCAAAACTCTTTTATCCTAGACAATCAGACTAAACGGGGGTCAGATGACATAAATCCCCTGGGCGTATTTGCCGCCCATATCTCATGTTGTTTGGCTCATAAAGCTTAAGCAACGTTATGCTGAGAAAGACGGTCATCCGTTTCGTCGGTTACTGCTGCGCAAGGCGAGATTCATGGCAAAGTCTCATATAAGTTTTAACATGACTTCCAGATTGTATCCGAGCTCCAGGCATAGTTGATCTCGTGGCAGTGTTTTGTGGCAGTGTTACATCATCGCTAACCCTTTTAAAATCTTTGCCATGTCTTATTCATGCCTGTTCAAGGTGCACTAACTATTCCGGATACTACTATGGGGTAGTCCTGGCCATTCAAGTCTTTCATAATGCATTATTCAGTCGCCCCATAGGTTCCCAGAACCACTATGTGAATGCTCCGCCTTCCCCTTCGTCCTCGACGGCCAACGCTACCTTGCCGAACGAGGTGCCTGACTCGATGAGGCATTGCGCCTCGATGATGTTTTTTTTTTTTTTTTTTTTTTTTTTTTTTTTTTTTTTTTTTTTTTCAAAGTTTGGACCTTTTCGTCAGGTGAGGCTTCACGACTCCATCATCGACAAGCTTGGCTAGCTTGGTTAGCCATTCGTGGTGCATCTCCGGGTACGACCAGCCTCACTTGGAGAGAATGGGTGTGTAGTGACAGTAGAACGGCTCAGTTCCGAGCCAGCACCAGCTGAAGGTCAAAGACGTGCTCATGGCCTTTGACCCGTACATGTCGAAATGAGCCTGGGCGACACTGCAGACCTTTCCAAACGGCGCTAGAACCTCGGACCCCGGATGGATATACTATTCCGTGCGGCTTGTGATATAGGCATACCTGAGCGGCACATCGTCGGGCAGGTTCAGAGCGGCAATCTGCGGCATGATGTCCTCACGATGATTGATGAGGTGCGTGGCGCCCATGGTCTTGGCCAGTTCAAAACGTCTCTGGCCGGAAGCACGTGGCGATGATGACGGGTAGTTTGAGGACGTGCCTTGCAATTTAGGTGGCGACGGCCCCAACCCTACTGCCACCATTGATGATAAAGATCCGTGCCGTGTCGCCCTTCTTCGCCTCGAGGCGCTCAATGATGGACTCGTAGGCTGTGCTGTACGTCAGGGGCATTGCCGCCGACTGCGTCCAGTCGAGGCTCTTGGGCTTGACGGCGGCCTTGGTCTCGTCGATGATGGCTTCCTCGGCATAAGTACCCCATCGAACCGAGCTGCCCACCCCATAGATCTCGTCGCCGACCTTGAACAGACTCTCGTCCGGGCCGAGCTTTGTCACGATGCCGGCGACGTCACCACTCATGGCGTGGAAGTTGGACAAGTACGGGTTGATTGTGCGAACAATATCGTAGTAGTTTGGCGTGTCATTGTATGTTGCCGAGACGAGGCACTTCTTGGGACTCGAGATTCTCGGGTGGTAAAAACCGTTTTTGCCATCTGGGATACCGATGGCACTAGAGGACGTCGAAAATAATATCATCCAAGAACGCATTATACATCGGCGGATCTGGTTATATATATTTCTGCGTTGAAAACCAGCTTTGAGAGGCGCGAGAAAATGTAATGACCAGAATTTTCGTCACACCGACCCTTAAAATGTGTTTTTTTTTTTCTTTTTTTGAAGCCTCTCTCCTATATTCAGCAGGTCAAACCTTCGGGGCAGATTAAGTTGGTCGTAGCCGCCCGTCACTAGTGATAGACGCTTGTGGTGGATAAAAGTCGGGAAGCAGACACAGATGGACAAAAGCTCGGAAATAATTTGAAGCTATAAATTACTGTTACTCGTGTTAAGGTCTAGGGCCTACGGAACATAGCGTTCAGCCCGCGAGATAATGGCCGCGCTACTATGAACTCGGGTTTATACAGCACGGGAGTCCAAAAGAAAGGAATAAAAGAAACAAAAAAGGAAAAAAAGAATAATCAATAAAAAAAACCTTGATCCTTAGAAAGACATCGCCTTATGGCTTTTATAAAGCTAATCAATTCTAGCGCTCCTACGTACCAACTTCCGATCGGCCCTAACGATAAGCATAACGTTATTTGCGATAGCGACAAGGTGGCCGTCACCATCCAATATCAAGATTTGCATATCTAGCCTCCTGTTCTTAATCTCCTCTGCCGAAACCAGAAGTTGCAAGAATTCAGCACTCGTCTCTGTCCGGCTTTTCGTCGGTCGACATTCAGCGTCAATGTTGAATTTCTAATTGAATGATGCAGATGGGAAAAAAGCGTTATCTGGTGCGTGGCCCGGCTTTGCTCTGTACTGCTCCGGGACATGACCAAATATGTCGGCCACGAACGCAAATGATGAGTTCGTGAAGCGTCCTCCACTCTTCAGACGGAAGCGCGCATCAAGTATGCTCTTTGAAGGCTGGCCGCGGACAGGCACCTAGCATTCCACGTTGTGCAAATGCCCCAGGCGATAGCCAGGCTTGTCCGGCGTGGCCGGTGGTTTCAGGCGCCAATTACTATCCGTCCCGGTCCCCAGCAGTCGGTCAAAATTGATGGGAGGGGGCGGAGGTTGCAGATGCAGGCTGAAGCTCGTCGGTAGAAACCGGCCGACTTGGCTCTGTATGTTGGTGCAAGGGATATAACCGACAAGCTTTGGACGAGATGGCCTTTCCGCGACCCATGGCGGCTGGATCAGAAGATCATCCTGGTACAAGGCTAGATGGAGATTGCTGAGCCGCTGGCCAAGCTTCACATTGTCGGCAAGGACTATGACCGAACCCGGCGTGGTCTTGTCAAGAAACGAATATTGGGTACAGAGTGCATCTGACTAATCCCTCACTGTCATGTGTAGACGAGCGGTCTCGAGGATGCAACTCGCACCGTATCCGCCGTGAGAAACTGGCATATCCGAGGTCAGAGTCAGAAAGAGGAGGCAGAGAGTTTGGGGGACTGCAATAGCAACGCACCTTTCCCTACTGAGAAGGCCTCAAATATGGCAACAGAGTAGGTTTTATGGTCTGGTATAGACGCTCCACACGAGTAGTTTGCGAAAAGGGGAATGGCTGCAAAGATGGCGCCATTCTTACCCGCCCCCCTTTTCCAATTTGAGGAGCATTGATTGAAGAAGCGTCGAAATAGGGTACAAAAGGGGCTACGTTTAGGGCTTGACTTGAAAGATTATTAACAAGTATAGCAAGTATACGCACGTACGCGAGATCGGGGTTTTGAGAAACGATAACAAATGAGAGCAGCAAAAGATATCATCATGTCAATTTGTTCTGAACATTGTCTTCAATGGAATCCGTTGTAGGCTGTCCCGTATCCGGCCCGAGGTTTGCCAGATGCGACAAGAACAGGGCATCAAAGCCGATAGATTAAGTTTCGATACGGCATATACCTACCATAGTATGAACATACGTCGGATCGATTCACGTGAGTAGATTTCGTCCGACGCTTTGGACGGCTGCAGTGACAAATATGACATGTATACATGTATGTCATGCGCCATAAAATTTATTAAGGTTTCCACGTGATACAGTGTCGGAAAACGACTTGGTTTCTTTTATACTCTTTCAAGGTGTCGTCACTTTTTCGTACGTGTTCGCACTGATTGGGCAGTTTTGACATATGGTTTCTCACTAGAATGGCATTGGATTTCAGTTGCCCTGGTTCGAGTCAGACCCCTTGCTGTATGGGCACCCTAGTTACCTTGGCTAGGTACAGTACTTTGGGTAGGCAGGCGGCTTTATCCGATCTGACTTGGTCGCGCGGGGTTGTGAAAATTCGATCGTGAAGATTACCCATTTGAGCATTCGTTTCGTTCGCGGCCTGTATCCCATTTGTCAAGATGCTGGTTATGTCATACCCAGGTCATGTTAGGACCTTGGACCCTGTCAATAGCCATTTCATCCCTGCTGAGGGGGGTGGGGGCGTGAATACTAATTAATGATCCCGTCAGTCGCAACTTTCAACATGTTCACTGTACTGACTGGGCCAGTCCGCCAAACTCTCTCATAACATTCTACCCAAGAAGCAGATCCACCGAAACAAACGTCGCTCCTGACCAGGACTATTAGAGAAAAAAAAACCACAACACGACAACCTGGTCTATAATCCAACGGGCAAAAAAGGTGAATCGGATAGTGTCAGTAGTTACTGCCTTGTTTAACGAGGCTTGTCCTGGTTTTGGTGCTCCTTTCGGCATTATCAATTCCTTTTTGCATCACAGCAGTTAACGAGTTGGGTATGAAACAATTTTGCCTTTGTACAACTGTTGCACCGGGTCATGTGCATTCTTCCGTTGCCGAAAAGCGGCCGATGGCCATTTTCGCATTCGCCGGACGGATAGCGATAGCTTGTGCCAGGACCTTCTCTGGAGTGACCTGCTAAACGAGAGCTGAATGACTGAGGCAGTATGTTATAATACTTTGGTGGGGGCATCCCTTAACGAAAAGGTGTAAGCCGGCGCTCATGAAAGCATTATCAACGTATTCCCCTTGTCTTTGGCCATAGGTCCTTTCAAAGATATCACAGTAGGTTAACTGGGTTAGCAACAGCTGAGTTCGGATCATTGTGCGACGCCGCATAGCAAGCGCAGCCACCAGGTCCACACACAGTACGTCGCATCCAGTCACTCCACCGCCCATGAAGCATATTATTCGATGCTCATCTTCAACAGTCCAACCCAAATGGGGCTCCACGCATAGCGATGACCAAAGTAGAATCTTGGAACGAGATAACTGGTTATTCCCGACCTCCAAGGGAAAAACTGGATCCGTGGCAACTTCTGCACCGATGGCCCTCCCCTGGAACGTGAATCATTCATTATTTAGACTATAATGGAGGCACAAGCCTGAATCTCGTATTCCGAGATTCTTAGGCCAATAACAACAAATTAAAGGTTCACGTTAGTCGACCAAAAATACCCATTAACAATCCAACATGAACATTAATGTGTAAGCCTTGACTAATAGTGGGATATGTAAAACCGTAAAGACAAGGATTAATAATGATACAAATATTCGGTCAATTATATGGTTTTTTCTTTCTTATTTCTTTTTTTTGAATGTGAAATAGTTTACATAGGTGTTTGTTTCAAAAAATGACCAGATTGTCGTTGGCAAGTATATCCTCCCAAGTACAATCTCGGTTCATTTGAACGATTTGTAGTTTATTTTGGAGCTAATTTGGTTCCTATAATTTCTTCGCACCACACATCTGGCCGCTTAACACAAAAATCGCAATCTTTTGCAGTGCGCCCATTCAATAGGTGGCTACCCTTACTTACTGACGTGCTCCTATGTCTTTGTAATATTGCCATCTCGAAACGTTTCACTAATGCAAAGTCTTGTAACTCGTAAACTTTAAAACTTTGCACTGAGGTTTGACGCCATAATCGCCGACTAGTATACGTTTTTGATGCACATTGATAATATTAAACCACCATCCGGCTGGAAAAATGCAAAAGGGTGCGAATGGAAATATGTTTTATCTCCCAACTTAATTCTTTTACCTTTTCCATATGAGCCAGTCTGATTTTTTTTTTAAAAAAAAAGAAAAAACCCCCCCCCCCCCGGATAAACATCATACGTCATTTTTGCTATCATGGTCATGTCTGATATTCCAAAATCGACCGCCACATCAGGCCCTCCACCCTCTAATCTAGGGGGTGCTAAGCTTTATATTTTGCTGTGTGGAGTCTACCTCGCTCTGCTTTGCGTAGCCTTGGACCAGACGATACTCGCGCCGGCACTTGCAATGATAACTACCGAGTTCGGAACCATCAAAGATTTGGGCTGGTACACATCGGCGGAGCTCTTGACAACAGCCGCGGTGCAATGTCTTTACGGCGCGATATACCGAAACTTCGACATCAGATGGACATTCATCATGTCAGTTATCATTTTCGAAACTGGAAGCCTAATTTCTGCCTTGTCGACTGCCAGTTATGTGTTAATCATTGGTCGCGCTGTCAGCGGCCTCGGCAATGCTGGACTCGCCACCGGATCTTACGTGGTCATAGCTAAGGTGGTACCACCAAGATTAAAGGCAACATTTCTAGGACTATTTGGCGCCGCCTGGGGGATCGCGAGCATCTGCGGCCCCATACTCGGTGGTTACTTTGCTGGGAAAATGACCTGGCGTTGGTGCTTTTGGATAAATCTACCCCTGGGAGCCGTCACGCTTGCTACAATGGTCCTTATCCCCTCCCGTAACTCTGATGACAGCGCAACTGGTGAAAGCCCAAGCTTCGTTTCAAAAGTTTTACAGTTGGACCTCGTGGGAGCTGGTATTTTGTTGCCCAGCGTTACCATGCTTATGCTGGCTTTACAGTGGGGCGGTGCCGAATTTTCATGGAACTCCCCAACGATTATAGGATTGTAAGTTATGCCCAGTTTGGCAAAGTAGAGAGGAACTTTCAACCGAGTTAATTGCTGCTAATTTTTATTTTTGCAGGTTGGTCGGCTCCGTAGTTTTGGCCACGGTGTTCTATGCGTCTCAAGTCCGTCTTCAAGACAAAGCTCTGGTTCCGCCGATTCTTTTCAAGGAACGTGATCCACTTTGTAGCATGATTTTCAATTTTCTCTTCGGAGCTTCATATTACGCGATGCTCCCGTATATATGTGAGTTGTTACCTTTTGATTTGCAAAAAGAGCAAGGCTTCCTGGCTGTGCAATACTGACAATACTGGGGCGCAGCCATTTATCATCTGGCAATTCAAGGCGTTACCACTGACGAAGTCGGACTGAGGCTTTTACCAATATCTCTTGCGGCGGTGCTGAGTTCCGTTCTTAGCGGAATTGTCATCAGCCGCCTCAACAGATTCAACGCCCTGCTGCTCATAGAACTTGTATTCGTTGCTGTCGCCGCTGGTTTGATGTCGACACTGTCAGTCGGAACACAGCCGGTATGTATTATATAGATGCCTCGTATGACAGCCGCTGTAGATGATTAAATGCTAACTATTTGCAAAAAAAAAAAAAAAAAAAAAAAAAAGTTTCTGGGTACCCTCTGAAATAATTTGGGGTCTCGGTGTTGGTGCCGGCTTCCAAATCACGCAGCTGGTTCTGCAGCATAGCGTGCCATACTATCTAATACCCCAGGCAACTTCGAGTGGACAGTTCTTTTCTGTCCTGGGCGGAGCCGTATCCGTGGCATCGGCCAAAGCAGCGTTCAAGAATGGCATCGTTACTCAAATGGCCAATACCGTCTCCCAGGTGCCCGCAGCGTTAGTCCTCAACACCGACGCCTCGCAACTCCACAAAACACTCGACGGTCTAGGGCAACCAGCAGAAGTCATGGAGAATATACTGAATGCCTACAAATCTGGCTTGAGATATGTTTTTATTATTGGGACATCCGCTGCTATTGCGACTGTCCTGGCCGCACTCGGATTTCGATGGAAGCCGCTTGGCGAATTAGAAAGAGTTGACACTGAATGTGAAACCCCTGTCACGGTTTCGCGTCAGACCTCAACTGCGGTTGTGGACAAAAAAACTGCAGACGGATGAGATACCTGTATCACTGGGGACAACATGATGTGACTCATTCCAAGTCTCTAGTTTTTTCCGTCCAAATAGAGTTTATATCTCCTTACACCCAGCACCTTTGCGCTGGGTGCCCAACAGGAGTCGTAAGGCTTAAAGCTGCAATTAGATTCTATTCGTCGGAAAGAAAGCCATGTTATGGAATTTCATAAACAATCAGGTTTCTCCCAGTGGAAAGAATTACGGTCAGTTCGTCCTTTGGGCTACCTATACAGATCAAAAGAGTATGTATAATTGATAAACATGCGAAAAGGGGCTTGCTTACGCGATTTTAGTAGCGTCCAGGAAAGAAAACCTCAGGTTGCTTTGTTGCTTTCGTGAAATTTGGTGGATTGATTACTGCTACTGAGATCCAGACTTTCAACCCAGCGAACACCCTTGACGAGCATGACTTATTTTTCTCTTCTTTTCTTTTTCTCATTTTTTTTTTTTTTTCTTCTGTGTCGTTGACGAAATGCATATGTCATAATTCGTCACCTGAATCTGCATCTACGTGATCGACCAGATTTGGTCTTGGTGGCAAAAGAGTGTTAAATTGTAAACCCTGTAAACCTTCAACGTGATTAGAGTTAGTACCTCGGATTTAAACTGGGATTTCCGTTCGCAAAAGGGAGGTTACGAATGACAGATGTGCGGAGTATTCCAATGCCTGGATCTTTTCTTTGTTCGGCTTTCCCATTTTGGTAGTAGCGAATGATGTTCATTTTTAAATTTCGGTCCGTGCACCGTTCGGTTATACTGCGCTTTGCCTGCTCCAGGCAAATAAAGTTTGTTGGTCTGGCAATTTTAGCTTGAAACCTTCATTAGCTGCAACCACTATGCATACCAGTACGCTTCCTACAAAATTAGCTGCAAAGCTCTACGGTGAACGCTTGGCGGAAAGGCGCTCTCATGGGCGCACTTCATTGTTATGTACCATTTCCAGGTTCCAAACCATTTCGTGATGAAAACCGGTCCAAAGTTGTTGGAGCTTTGCCCTGGAAACCATTGTGCCTGGCGAGACTTTGACTCAGGTACTCGTCGTCTAGGTGTGTCAGTCAAAATGTGCTGATAGTTCATGCCCCAACAGACGTAGGTTTTGATTTTCCTCTGTAGAATTTACCCTTCACCACACGTCAATCCTGGTCGAGAATCCACAGAAACATAATTCTACTTTGTTTTGCTTGGTTCGCAGCGCCAGCTTTTGTTCAACAGCTCAAGAAGGTGATATGAACCTAGCCGCCGATACATGCCGCAATATCGCTATCCAAATCAACTTCATCCTTCGCCAACAACATGCAAGGCTATACAGGCCAGGCCCTGAGCATCATCGCTGGAGAGGTCGATGAGCCGCCAGAAGAACTACAAAACAACCCGGAACTCGAATTTGCCGACCTGGGTATCGACAAGCTGCTTTGAAGATCGACCATCACTCAAATACATAAGACTACGGGCCTGGAGCTGCCAGCCGACTTGTTTGAAACATGCTCAACAGCAGGCGCGTTGATCAGCTTTTTTAAAAAGAACGAGAAGCTCACCTGACTTCGCCCAAGGGACGTCCTGAAAATGAGGCCAAGCCAAATGGTGCCAAGCCAAATAATGCCCTTCCCAATCAGCCTCTCTCGATCCGGATCCACGGCCGTCCTGGAGCTTCGACAAAAAGCATGTTTTCTGCTGGCCGACGGCTCTGGGTCCGCCATGTCATACGCCCGCATCCCTCCACTGGGACCCGGAGTGTGCCTATACGGGCTCAACAGCCATTTCCTATTCGAGCCTAACAAGTTTCCTCCGATAGAAGAAATCTCACCCATCTCCCATCTGGGCGTCGGAGATCCGTCGCCTCTAACCCAAAGGGCCGTACATCCTCGGCGGATAGTCGGCCGGGGGATACTATTGCTTCGAGGTTGCCAAGTATATGATGCGGAACGACAAAGAAGCCAACGGCCGACCGGTTATGATTGAAAAAATGATACTGATAGACAGTCCGTGTCGTGTCCTTTTTGAAGCTCTCCCCATGGTTGTCGTCACGACTCTTGTCGACCAGGGCTTGATGGGAAATATGAAAGATCGAGACGCCCCCAAGTGGATGATGCTAGACCACTTCAATACGACCATCGCGCGTATTGAGGAATACGTCTCCTCGCCAGTCGTTCTTGAATCCCGATCCCAGGTTTTGCCTTGGATCTTCATAATATGGGCCACAGACAGTATCTACTCACCTGGAGAAGCCTCTGCCATGGCACTAGACACCAGCGTCAAAGGTGACAAATTTCATGCTGGAGGATAGATCTGATTTTGGGCCAAATGGCTGGAATCAATTGTTCCCAAAAGGCACCAATTTTGTCGTCGCTACTACTCCTGGAATGCACTTTGCATTGATGACCCTACCATTCGTGAATATACTTGTCCCTCGAGCTGTTTCGGCAGCAAAGTTTCTACTGTTAGCTTTTTTTCAGAGTGTTTCTATCGCGTCCCGACTCAAAAAAAAAAAAAAAAATGAGACAAACCATCTTTTCAACATCCTGCTCTTCTATTCTTCTGGAGGCAACAAAATACGAGGACTGTTAGATCCAGGCTGATAGAAATTGGAATTGATGCGGGTGGGCTCTCGGTAACTGCGCTGTCTAACTTCAAATTATTAGCAAACGCTAGGGAGTTCGACCCCACGGATGGTCACTCACAAAAAGTAAGTCACGGGAAACTGACCACTCGGCTACGTGACTCAAGATTAATGTAAACGATACAGAATAACAAGCCGACATAGCCTATGGTGATCTTTAAATCAGGATCACATACCAAACTCTAAATTAATCGGTCCCATTTTGATGCGGACGGGGTGGCCGTGACCCAAAAAAAAAGGTAGCTAATATCATACTTTCAAGTTTCAAAGACGATATGGGTCTAGTAGTGCGACGCGTGCTGTTAACTGCAATTCAGTAACAACACGTTGGAAGTGTTATTAATAAAACTTACACGTATTTCAAGAGTATCCAGGCAAGAGGTATACCCTGACTGATACCGTGATCTCATATGGGATGACTCGGTGGAGGAAGCTTCCATGGACTGGTGACTGGCCTCGCCAATTTGCGCAAAACTATGGATCTGTTCGTCCGCTGCAAAGCGCCTTTCACGAGTTAGGATGGTGCTACAAACCCTGTCTTGTTTTCGAACGACCCCTGAAGGAAGAATAAATGGCTTACCCGCACTAAAGCTTGATTGAGTTTAAATCCCATCCAAGGATAGCTCACCGAACCCAGATCTCGATTCAGGACGCAAAGGAGACAATGGGTCCCATAACTAGATAGATACACCCCAGGCGTTTGGCCACAAGGAAAACTAGCTCGAGTCATCTGCCTGCGTTGCAAGCCGAGCTTAAGCTCGACAAATTAGGAAAGCTATTCATCGGGCATATTCACGCCTCACACTGGTAGCTATCCATTTTGGGCCAGGCAGATTCCAAGCGCGAGTCAGCCATGCGTTTGTGATTTTTAGGATCAATAATCTTCTCTGTGCGTTTAATCCAAATCATGCATGTATAACCGAACTGCTGCAGGACAGGACCAGGAACACATGGCTAAAAGGACGCCGGTGTTTAGCGGAACAGTGTCTTAATGGACTGGTAAAAACGTTTTTTCTTAATCTAGTCTCGTTAAATTCCAGCATATTTTCTCCCCGTGAGGTTAGATATATGTGCCCGAGGAAAAGTAACTCTTCCCAACTAATAAATGCGTAGGGACTGGCAAGCATTGGTTAGTATTTGAATTCGTGTAAATGACAACCTGCTCATTGCTTCCCAAAGCAGATATCTGAGGTACCTTGCTTTTTTCCTCGACGTATTCGCAGATAGTAAATCTAAAAGCTCGTTCACTCCAAACAACGTTAACTCTAAGGCGTCCCAAAACCGGCGGATGGGGGCCCACGGGCGGCCACGGGCCGAGCCCGCGAGCCGGTGGCTTATTTGCGCACTGTGACGAATGCAGCTTCCAAGTATTTGAGAGCTGTAATTATCAGCCCCACAGTGTAAATAAGCTCCGGGCCGATGGGTTTCAGCCCGTGGGCCCCAAATCGCCGATTTTAGAATGCCTCAGTTAACTCTACGTACTTCTGCGAGCTTAAGTCAACGCTAATGTTCGTATCTGGTACTAGTTTAATTTGGGTTTGACTTTGGATAGATTAGAATCCTAAATTCTCGACAGTTGGACACAAATCTAAAAAGAACGCTATGCTCGTAGTGCTTAGGCCCGCTCCGCTGAATAAAAAGTCCGGAGCCTTTGACAGTGATTGACACAGTAGCTGACAAATTCCGAACGATGTGCTTCCTTTTACTCCCGAATCAGTAAAATAGTGGCAGATGTATAATTGTTTTGCATTGTAACTGAGTTCCGGAAATTAATGCTGCTACCCGTCCTAGTTAACAGCCCGAGTCGCTAGCCCCTACCACTTAATCCGTAATTTTCAAACAAAAGTCTCAGCCGACGTGGTTTTAATGGTAGTTGTGGTGATGGTAGTTCGCAATGTACGATACAGCTGCGTGGGTTTTGCTGAATAGTTACTTGATTGCTCTATAGTCTGGCCTCATTTTTGACTGCATCAGTCTTACTAAAACTCGGGTTAAAATCGATTTTTACTTCGTATGCTCAGAGTGAATAGGAAACACAAGGGAAAAAAAGGAAAGAAAAGAGGTGAGTAACGATATGTGCATTGGCGATAATAAATCGAATATATATACAGCGAACGGAACCAATTTCAATTATATCTCACATAAGTCAAAACCCCTAGTGCCCGAACACTCAGGTCATCGAACACCCCCGGTCACCGAACGCGCCTTAGTCACCGAACACCCCTAGTCACCGAACACCCCTGGTCACCGAACACCCCACAAAAATGTAGTTCAATGCTCAGACTAGACCACCCTTGCGGCGTGGACCGAACGTTAGTCTCAGTGCTCAGACTAGACCCCCCCTGCTTCGCAATGGGGACCGAGCGCTCCATATACCTTTTAGCCACATGATTTTTCGACCAATTGCATTGGCCGAAAAGATCGCGCTCGTTCTAGTCTGAGGACAATTTGTCGCATTTCGCCGTTTATAGCGGGTATATATATTGTGTTAAAAACAGGCTTTATAAACGCCCTGCGACCGCACGTTAAAAGCAATTAATTGCATTTTTCATGCGCGCAGCCAATTGAATAGCGGTATAATTAACCCGTTGTATTTAAATTATAATAGCAAAAAAAAGAGTATAATTATAGTATGCAATTGAATATTCGAATATAATATTAAATAAAAACTATAAAAATATAAAATAATTTGCGTTGGATTAATTGGAGCTTAATGATGGTGCCATTAAAAGCCGCGTCTTTGTGACTAATTTATTTGAAAAGATATTTAAATATTCCGTAAAATCTGTACTTTAATATTATATCTGATTATGATTTTGATTAATAACACAAAATATTGGTTTAAAATTTAAGTTATAATATTTATAATTTAACGGACGTCAAACTTTGAACTGCATGCAATTATCGCTCGAAACAAAGCTTTTATTAATATTCTTGCATTATTTATTAATTGATTGGAAAATTGAATAATTTACGCAACTATTGGTAAAATTGAGAGGAATTTTATTATATCCACTTTGTAAAATGGTAAAATATAAACGTTATTTAACTTTATTTTTGTGAACTTTTTTCAATTAAAGAAAGCAAAAAATAGAAAAATAGCACAAGTTTAACATTTTTTCCTGTAAAAAAATAATATAAGCAGGTATTATGAATTTGATTCTACGTTGACGTTTGTTCATATATTCAATTTAATCCCTGAAGTTGTGGCTTTGTTATTGTGAAAACTGGTAAAAATATGAAAGCGTTTCCGTTGTAAAATATATATAAAATTATATACAGTTTACCTATCCGCTTAATTAACGATTTATATAGTTCGGTATATATACCGGGTTATACTAATATATTAGATATATATATGCCACCCCCACGTGCAAAAGGCATAAAACTTGGCTGCAAAACAAAGATAATATAAAATCATTAAATAAAGCAAAAAACAGGTAGATAATATACATTTAGCATTTTTTCATATAAAAGATTTTTTAAAACCAATATTATGAATTGGAATTAACGTGAACGTTTCCTTATATACGTATTTCAATCCCTGTAATTTGGTTTTACTATCTTCAAAATTGGTAAAAATACAAACGAGTTTCGATTGTAAATTATACGTAAAAATGTATACACTTTGCCTATCCGCTTATTTAACTGTTTATATAATCCGGTATATATACCAAAATTGAACAAAACGGTAAATTTATATATACGATCCTTCACGTGCGAAAATTATAAAATTGGGTTAAAAACTAAAATTAATATGAAAAAAAAATCGAAAATCGAAAAAGAAATCGAAAAAACAGTACCGCTATAAACGGATTAAGGGCAGGTGGTATTTAATTCGGTCGTTATAGCAAATAAAAAAATAAATCAAATCGCTGCTAATAGCGGTATTAAACGCTATTTTTAACGATATTTTCTTTTTTTAATATTATGCGTGGTTATGGAATAATAAAGGAATGTCGGTCGCAAAAATGCCAAAAATACCGCCATAAACGGCGAAAATCGACAAATTGCCCTCCAACCAGAACCAAAGCGTTCTTTGGATGGACCCACAGGTATATTGCAAAGCCGCAATTGAGCCACGAAGTGGATCAATTGTGGAGCTCTGGGCTTCAGGGATGAGCCCTGAGACTAACCGAACGTTCCATACATATTTCAGCCACATAGTTTTTCGGTGAATCAAATTGGCCAAAAAGATCGCGCTCGTTCTAGCAATGGCGTTCAAGAAATGGATATAACCCAGAAGTGGGCACCATAAGATGGTAGATTTAATCTTTAATAACAATTTAACCAATGATTTAATCAAGGCCAAAAGTTTCACTTATATTAAATAAAAAGAATTGATTTTTGAACGTATAAATCGTATGTTTATAGTACACGTTGTACACAAAATACAACCCTTTTAAATAAATCCCTATTTTGATTTTATAAATTCAGATACAAACGATACAAATTTATTGTGAATTATCTGTAGGGAAATGGTTGAAAATATGTATATTGCGATTTAGTTTGCCCGGTTATTGACTATAGTTGATAATAACATCGGGTACCCCCTCATGGCCACCCCCCTGTTGGCCACACCTAAAAATCTAACAACGAAATACCTACTTTTATAAACTAATTTAGATATAAAACTGTTAGCGCACAAAAATACAATCGTTTTTGAGCTGTTCCGGTTTATTAACCTCTTTTTTATTAGTTAAAAGTTCCAGATTTTCTATATTATTTTCCTACAATCCAATAATATTTTAATTATTAACCAAAACCTCGTTTGGATCCGGAATTACCCTTTATTTTCGCCGGCCGTATTACCTCCAATTGTACGCCCAATAAACTTATTTTTGGCTGCGCGTTAACCAAAAATATATTTTTAATTTCGAAGTTTTTTTTTTGATTTTTGCAAATAAAAACGTAAAATAACGTTAGTTCTATTGGATTGGGAAAAGTTTTATAATTAAAATCGAATATTCCGGGTCGTTTTAGGGGTTTTCCAAATAAATATAAACGGGTCGTTAATTACTTAGGTTAGGCTTTCCGGTGTTTTATCCTTTATAAACCGTTATTTTTATTTTTTATAACGTTGGCATTGCTATTTTTGAATAAAAAAGGGTTTAAAAATGGTTTAACCAAATTTGCCGGCCATAGGCCTCTTATACACCACCCAAATTAAATACTTTTTGCTATAAATGTTTTTGATTTAGCTATATTAAAGCAAAAAAGGAAATTTGACTTTCCAACAACTATTAAATAGTAAAACTGGTTAATAAATCCACGTTAACGTCGATAAGCCTGTTTTAACGGCCCAAAAACCAATATAACCAATAATTCGAAAACGTGTAACGAATAAAAGGGTAAATGTACGAATTAAATATTATCTTGCAAATGAAAAAATATAGATTCGTCCATTATTTATGATTTATAACCGTCGAAAACTAATAACCGCTTTTTAAAGGTTAAAGGTTGGGAATACGGAATAAATATTTTTTTGACCATTTGATAACCGTTTCGTTATTTATCCACTCGTTTGGGTTATATAAAATTGCCAATTGTTAAAAAAGTTTAAATCCGTTGGAAATAATTCTTATTATACGTTTTTTCGTTAAAATATAACGAGGGGAGGTATAATAACGCCCGTAGCCAACATATATTCGATTATAATCGTTTTACCCCGCGTTCCGTGTTTTTTACGTTATAACGGCCGGATTCCGTTAAAACCTAATATTAGGCCGTTAAATCCTTTACCTTCCATTATACCGGTTTCGTCCATATTCCACCAATTTTCCGGTTTAATATCGTAAATAACGGGGTTAATAATATAAAACCACCAAAATTTAATTATTTCCGTAATAGCCCCATTAACCTGGGCGTTTTTTATTCGACGGGGCCTTTGGGTTTTAAAAATTGGATAACGGAACAAAAAACGGGTTATCCAACGTTTTCCAAAATTTTGTATTTTACCGGCGGCTTAAAAAATTCCTTTTGTAAAAAAACGTAGTTTTTGGTGCGTTGGTGGAGATTTTAAAACTGTTTGGGTAAATACCCAATTAGTTAAATGTTTTTCCTATTTAGTAGAAAACTTTTGAAAAGGGTTTTATGTTTGTTTATAAAATTTAGAATTTTGAAAACGGTAACAAAATGCATTTTTAAGTATACCCCATTTTCGGGAGGTTTTTGCAATTGATTTGCCAATATTAACGTTTTTAACGGCGGAAATAAGTTAATTTTTAATATATTGTTTTATTGGAAATTGGAGAATAAGATTAGAAAAAAGTAAGTCCAAAAGTGAAAAGTTCGTCGAGATATTTATAATAGAAGTTGGAGGTTAAAAATAAAAGTGTTGTTGTTTTTGGGTGGCTAACAGGAGGGTGGCCATCAGGGGGTACCCGACGTGAAAACAATTTCAAGAGTACAAATTTGAAAATTTAGACACTATCAACCAATAAAATATTCAAACAAAAAGGAAGTCTTCCATATAAACAAAAAACTGAATCTTACATGTAAGTAAGGAACAAACAAATTCCAAGTGTAAAAATTAAAATAGCACCTAAATAATAATCTTTTCGTAACCTAGACTTGGCGTTCCTGAAATGTTCATGTTGGGTTTAACTTTAATCTTTTATAATTATTCACCTAGGTATTCAATATACACCAAATTCGGAAGGTGACTTAAACTCAAAAATCGCTTCTTAGCAAAACTCTTTTCACGTCTAAACCATCAATATCAAAGGAAATATATCGCATCCAAAAACTTGTTGTCTTTAGTTTCTAATTAAATAAATAAAAGTTCTAAAAATACAGATTTGATTGTAATCTATACAAGGCATTGTAAATTATCAAAGAATATTTATTCGGCGTTTATAGAGGTCGTAACAAATTTCTTATCATTTTTTGAAGTAAAAAAACTAAAAACGCGTACAAATTGTTAGTAGCCAAGAGCGAAATCATTTCAAACAATGTAATTGGTCGAAAAGCCATGTGGCTGAAAGGTACACGAAGCGCCCGGTCCCCACTGCGAAGCAGGGGGATCTAGTCTGAGCACTAAGACTAGACCAGGGGCTTTAATTTAAGGCCTCCGAAGTAAGCATGTCAGGCAAAGGACCAGAACCCTTCTAGATCAGAGCGAGTAAGTGGTACAGGAATACAAATGTGAAAGCCATATGGCAATTAAGAACGTTCTGAACAGTGTCGTATGAATATCGGTTTCAATTAAGCTGCACTGTCATGAAGTACCCCCGATTTGATCTATATACAAGATGGCTATCACCGAAGCATTATTCGTCAAATTGCCGAAGACCGTTGACACGAAACAAGACCAACGTGTTTTAGTGGGTGCATTAATAATTGAGCGAGGTTCTGTTTTCTGTGTCCTATATTGGTAACCGAAGGCTACGCCAGAGAGTTCGTTGTCCCCGGAACAGATTACAAATGAATGTTTGCTGACAAACTAGAAGTTCGGCATGAAACCGCAATATGACAATGCGTCTCCGTGATACCAAACCCTTCCCATACCAAACCGTGAAACAGCTTTGTTAGGATGCGGTAAAAATGGAATGATTAACTTTAACCCTGACTCATCCAACCTATGCATGTCAAGGCCATACACTCAAAGGACCGCCTTATTCAGAACATATCCCCAAAACCACATGCATACTTTATAAGTGCTAGTATCGCGCACAGTAGTTCCTCGTCATTGTCTTCGAATGCATGTTGCACTTTGAACGTTTCTTTAAAAACTTTGCTTTCAAACTTCCGCGCTATAAGTCACAAGCCTTTAAAATGTCAAACAAGGAAACCAACCCCGCATCGAACAACCCTAGTTCGAACCAGGGGGAAGCCCATCCAGACAGCCCTTCGTCACTTGGTGACAAACCAAAGCTAGACGAGCTGGTTGATTCGACATTCGATGGCAGCCAACCAAAGTCTGGTCGAGGAATTGCTTTTTGGGCCATTTTCTTCAGCTTGTCCATAACGGGTTTTCTAAGCTCAATGGAAGGCGGGATTATGTCCACGGCCCTGCCAGCAGTTTCACGAGCTGTCAATGCCGAAAATGATTACGTTTGGATAGTCAACGTTTATTTTCTCACCAGGTAAATCTTAGCATGGTTTTGGAGGTTAAAAGCAATATGGGGTGCTCAACTTAGTGCACAATGACCTTAATAATGCTAACCTGATACGAACCTCTAGTGCGGCTGTTCAGCCTTTATACGGTCAGCTGGCTGACATCTGGGGCAGAAGATGGCCAATGCTATCTGCGGTTACTATTTTTGCCGCAGGGTCCGCCATTTGCGGTTCCGCAAACAGTGCAGGAACTCTTATTGCGGGACGAGCGATCCAAGGCCTCGGTGCTGCGGGAATCAACACCTTGGTCGAGCTTATATTGTGCGACCTCCTACCTTTACGCGAGCGTGGACAGTTCATGGGTCTCTTGTTTCTGTTCATCGTCGTCGGCTCCGTACTCGGGCCACTTTTGGGCGGAATCATCGTCGACAAAACATCTTGGAGATGGATCTTTTACATAAACCTCCCAATTTGCGCGCTTTGCTTTGGCCTCCTCTTCTTTGCCCTCAACCTCAAACACCGACCCGACGACAATTCGACACCTCTACAAAAGCTCAAAAAGATCGACTACATTGGCGTGCTTGTTTTGTGCGCTGCCGTCACATCGCTTATATACGCACTGACTTACGGCGGCGGGGCAAAATACGCGTGGTCACATCCAGTCATTGTTACGACGCTGGTATTAGGAATTTTCGGTCATGGCTTATTTATAGCCTTCGAAACATCATCCTGGTGCTCCAATCCCACAACGCCTATAGCACTATTCCAAAACAGAACATCCGTCGCGGCTTATATACTTGAAGCTGTTCAAATTCTAGTATCCTGGGGAGCGCTTTATTTCCTACCGCTTTACTTCCAATCGGTATTGGCTGTTTCCCCCTCAAGGTCTGGGGTTCTGATATTGTCTTTTTCCATTTCATATTGTTTAT
This sequence comes from Pyricularia pennisetigena, assembly GCF_004337985.1. Lineage (NCBI taxonomy): Eukaryota > Fungi > Ascomycota > Sordariomycetes > Magnaporthales > Pyriculariaceae > Pyricularia > Pyricularia pennisetigena. The sequence continues at coordinate 597,960 of NC_043742.1, forward strand.
CGGCTGCAATTGGGGGCGGTTTGGTTACCAAACTTGGAAAATACCGCCTAGTACACATCATCAGTTTTGCCCTCATGACCATCATGATGGGTGTCTTTACGGTACTGAACCGCAATACCTCCTTGGCCGTCAATGTTATTCTTGGCCTGATTGCCGGTATAGGCGTTGGTCTTCCCAACGCTTCGATCTTGACAGCGGTTCAAGCCTCTTTACCGGATTCAATGAACGCTGCGAGTACCGCACTTTTCGCCTTTATTCGAAGTCTTGCGACTGTTTTTGCCGTCACAATCCCGGCGGCAATTTTTAACAGCCGATTCGACGAGCTGCTTTCTACCTCGGCTTTGGATAATAGCGTCAAGAGCAGCCTGGACTTGGGCAAGGCATATCAGCAAGCATCGCCGGACTTTCTTCATTCTTTCCCCGCTCCAGTCCAGGACCAGATTGTCAGCCTGTACGAGCTAAGCTTGAAGCTCGTTTGGCAGGTTTTAATCGGTATTGCAGCTGTTGGCGTTATCGCATCTCTTGTTGAAAAGGATCTGGAATGCCGTACAGAGCAAACGACCGAAGAATTTGGTTTAAAGGACCGTGACGAAAAGGCACTCAACAAGAACGAGGTGTAGGACCTCTGCCATGGGGTGGAACGCAGATGTCGGAACAACGGTGGCTATCGCACTTGGGTTGGAGCCCCTACTCAGATAGATGCATGGGCGATCCGGTTGTCTTGTTTGTAGAGCGCTCATGTATCCACGACTTCACCCCTTTATTTTGGGTTTGGAAAATATTGCAGATGTCTCCCCTTTGTGACTGGTGAATACAATGGACGGAAATAGCAGAGAGGCGCATAGTATTTATTTTAGTCAACCGGAAACCCTACGTGTAGGCTTTATGGACAGGCATGTATAAGCTCTAAAAATATTCCTCGGCCTGTTGTAAAGATTCCTAGTGATTTAAGATACAGTAACTATTTTGCAGTATGAACAAATGCATAATATACCTATTCGATAACTCCTGGTGACCAAGGGCTTTACCGTCCTTTTCAGCGTCTTTGCGATGCAACGAAGAACAGACCTCTGGGGCGAGGATGCTGAAGAGTTCAGGCCGCAGCGGTGGTACCCGCAATCAGAAAATAAGGGACGTCACGGTTGGGAGTATCTTCCGTTTCTCAGAGGTCCGAGAATCTGTCCTGGCCAGAAGTTCGCACTGACCCAAATAAGCCATGTGCTGGCGAAATTGGCTCACAAATTCGAAAAGATCGAGAACATCGACCCAAGAGAGTGGAGGGAACAGTGGACCTTAAGTGCTGCTCCCAAAGACGGCGTCAAGGTCAAGTTTGTGGCGGCGGCATAAAGGGTCTTCCAAAGGGGGGACTATCCTTCACTTGTATTTAGGGGCCCTTCCTGATTGGAATACCCATGCACTTTGGCATTTCTCAATACGTGAAAAGTACCTCTTTTTCCAAAACCATCCTTTTATGGGATCTAAAAAAAATAAAATAAACGACACCTCTGTTTGTACACTCGAACTTTCGTTGTGAATATGTCGACCGATTCTGTACTGGCTAGGCTTATCGTTTCGCAATCTTTTCCCTGACCATCCAATAAAGCCGTATGTTGAAAAGGAAACGGTAATAAGGGTCATTCAACTGCCAAAAGCCAATTCCCGGGGACGTTGGACGCTAGAAACCCAAGACACCAGTTCAAAGCTTAATCTGTTGTACGGGTACCAGTCCGGGCTTACCAGACAAAGATCCATGGACGCCATCGCAAACCCACATTTTGTTCCCGAGACGCTTCCAGCAATATACCCGAGGGCTAAAATCATTCTTTGCAAATCTTGACCTTTGGTAAAGTCGGCGGGAGTCAGCGACTTACCATTACGGCCGCGATTCATTATTCAGTTTTTCAATATAAATCCGTGGCGCAGCTTTCGAGCACTGCCTAGTCTGATGTTCATATAGGGTAAACGCAAAATTTAAATTTGCCCCTTCTTAAACTTTTGCCGTTGGTAACGCTAGCAAGGGACAGCAACTTTTCAACTTTGAATAAAGAATATTCTCGAAGGTCGTCGTCGTCTCCAACATGCTAGTTTAGCGTTAGTAGGTATCGTAGCAAAAGCTTACTACTTAGACTGAAGAATGGATCGAAAGCCAAATTCACCCATGTGTATGTTTTTTACCTTTTTTACCTTTTATCCATCGACACAAGGTACACCATCAATCCATCCCCTGCGTTGAATAGTACTACTTAGAGTCTTAGACCATATTAGACTCGCCCCAGTTCAATCTTATAAGAAAGGCAAACCACCCCCCCACGGGGGCCCATGTCAGCCCAAATCGGTAGGGCGGGCGACCCGTGGTTGGGTTGTATTTTTTGTAGGGGGGGCCTGGCCCGGCCCAAAACTGAACGCGGGTTTTCTTGGCAACCCGCGGGCCCCCGTAAAAAACCCGTAAAAACAAAAGTTTTATACATTTTGATTAATAATTTCATCAATTAAACTAAAAAATAAGCCAAAATCACAAGCGGAATAGAGAATAAAATATATATTTATCAAATTTTATGTTATAGTTGATACAAAAATCATTTTTATCATTTTTTAATATCCGTTTTGAAATAAAACTCGCGGGTTACCCAATTCGGGCTGAGCCCGCCAGCCCGCGGGCCCCCATTTACCCGCCAAGAAAACCCGCGGGCCACTACGGGCCCCCGGCAAGAGCCCATGGGTTGGCGGGCCGGGCTGGGCTAAACCTGTTTTCGGGTTTTGGCAGGCCTTAGTCGTAACAGGCGCCGGCAGCGGTCTGGGTCGCACCATCGCATTGGCTCTGGCTTCCAATGGCTGCTGCCCGCGTATACCTGCTGGGCCGCCGCCTCGACCCGCCCCAGGAAACAATATCCCTGGGGCCCAGGGGGCAGCCCGGCAGCTGGAGGTGCCATGATCCCATTGCAGGTCGACGTGACGGACAAGGATGAGCTCGCCGCTGCGACCGCCCAAATCGTAGCCGATGCGGGTTTTGTCCACCTCCTTGTCGTCAACGCCGGAATTCCAAGGCCTGATCTGCTCGGCTTGGATGCTGCAAACTCATCGCCGGGACAGCTGCAGGACTATGTGCTACGCGCGTGGTCGAATCAAGATTTCTTACGGCCTTTTGCCACAAACGTCACAGGGTCTTATTTTACCTGCGCCGCTTTCCTCGGCCTTTTGGATAAAGGAAACAGCAACGAGAACCGCTTACCAGGTGTTACAAGCCAGGTTATTGTCAACTCGAGCATATCGGCATATCAGAAAAAATATGCCGGGAACCGGAGATATTGTTTACGCAACCAGCAAGGCAGCGGTGAACCAAATGTTCAACCTTTTAAGCACGTGTTTTGTGCGTTATCAAATCCGGGTAAACCTGCTCAACCCGGGGGTATTTCCTTGTAGGAGCCTTGATCCACAATTGTCAAAAGAGAAAAGAAAATAAAACAAAAAAAAAAAGGATATGCAATAGATGCAACCAGCTAACTAGCTTTTGTCAAATAGCTGAAATGACTGCACCTTTATTTGCCGATGACAAAAGTGGACTCGGCACCGGCCGTTTACCGGCGAAACGTTACGGCGATGAGGCTGACCTCGCCAGAGCAGTCTTGTATCTGGCTTCGCGAGCAGGGGCATACGTGAACGGTTTATCGCTGGTGGTTGATGGACGCCTCGTGAGAATTTTACTCTCCACTTACTAATACAACATCAGGGGCTCGGAGCTCAGGTTGAGTTACCCCATGATGAACAAAGTACCAATCCGTATATAGTTGAGGTTGGTTTGGTTTGAAACCTCGTGGGCTCCAAAAATATAGAGGCTGCCATTGCAAGTTCATTCAAGTCTAGCTCTAGAAAACAACATAAACAGCATTCGTAACCTCTTTGTATACAGCGTATGACAACCGTGGCCATGGAATGTTAACAGGGTAATGACACGCAGGCTGTGAGTTATGCGACAGCTTCCAATGTCCTGTTGTAATGCTGAGTGAAATCATAACAAAGGTTTAACCGCTGCAGGAGAAACTCCTTCCGCGCCTCGTCACTCTTCGGCCACTCTGGTCTTTGCATCAACTTCTCAGGAGAACACCTGCAGGTGGTCTTGATGAAATTTTCCGTGGTGACCACGTCCGCTATCTTGTACCACTTCTCCTTTCTTTGCTCACTGTACAAGTCGAGGATGGATTCGTCCGCCACACCCCTGTAGATACCCACCAGACAGTCGGCAAGGCTGCCTGCGTCGACGAACCCACCCGCCACCCCCAGCCCATCCAGGGGATTGCACAGGTGAGTGACGTCCGAGGCCAGCATGACTCTGCCAACACGCATCGACGGGACGCAGCGCTGGTGGATCTTGTACGGTTGCCCAGCCAAGCATGCTGTACTCCTCCGGCTTGGGATGGCCGGGAAGGATCTCTCCCAGGCGGCTGGGACGCCGCTTCTCGACTTCCTCATAGGACAAATCGGCCTGTTCCATGTAGCTGATGCAGAATAGCCCCTCGTTGTTTAGCTTTGCTGCGATCTCGTTGGGGGGGGGGGGGGGGGGGGGGGGTTTTAACCTTGGTGTTGGAATTAAAAACGATTGAATTACGCCCAATGCGCCACTTGTACTGCAGTCTTTATGTTCCTGTGAGCACTTACCCAGAAATTCGTCGGGTGCGAAACAACATTAGCGTAGGTGAAGCCGAAGTTTTTCTCTAGATTTGGCGTCCCTGAAATGATCAAGCCCCTGAGATGGTCATATCACTTTTAGCTTTAATCTTTTATAGCTAGTTAATTTGGCATTCAATATACACCGTATTAAATCCTTTTATAGTCCTAAAAAGCATTGATTAATGGCACTAATCATACGCTTATAGGATTAATATTAGTAGAAATACTGTGTATTTGAAACATGGATGTATTGATTTTCAATTGAGTGAGAACGAAATTCATAGAATTGGAAATAGAGCTATAATTTATAAACCGAATTACAAAGTATTTGCTACTGTAGTATCTATTTTGCGCTTGTAACGTCTATGATTGGTTTTTTATAATGTTTTGAAGTTGAACAATCAGAGACGCATACAAACTTTTAATACACCAAATATGAAAATAAGTTTGAATTATTAAATGTAAACGTAAACATGAAAATACTGTGCATATAGTGAAAAAAAATAAAAACGAAATTGGGATTTGTTTTCAAACCCTTAGCTAAAATCACTTATAGCTAGATAGTCTTTTTTTGAAATTTTTGCTAGTTAAACTTTACCAAATTCTATATAGGAGACCAGAATGGTAGCCTAGCTGATTCAAAATCCGCGACATCTTGATTTTGCGGCTGTATCAAGTACTGGTAGCGATTTGCATTGCCGGTAGGGGGGTAGGTTGGGTGGTCATATACCCAACCCCCTTTTGATTGTACCTGGCACCCGGAACAAATACAGATGTACGTGGTATGCCAGACAGCTCGACGGCGATTTCCACAAGGTTTGAATCATGATCAGTCTGTCAATCACTTGCCATTTTGGAACGCGCCAAGGCATCGGTATGCCGACTCCGTCTCCATGAGGCTATCCTCAAAGCCTACGCACTTCCAGCAACCGATTAGGGCGTGGGGGTCATATTTCCTCTTGATCTGTACCAGCCTGGCGTAGTTCTCCTCGCCCCAAAACTCGTTTGCCCAGTCCCTGGTCCAGGGATCGGCCTCGTTGGGGTACATGCTACCCTCTGGAGCGAGATCGGTTAGGTTTTTCGAAACCTCCTGCACCATGGCCGCGACCCGCATGCGCTCCTCGAGGCTGGCGTCGTTAGACGACCAAGAGATGGATGTGCCCACCAACCAATAACTGTCGCGCCACGACGGGTGTACAGAGTTGGAGCCCGGTTCGTAGGGGAACTTGTTGGGTGTCGTCTGGAAGATGACCGTGTCATGGCCGGTGGCTTTGATGCCTTGCAAGGTCTTGGCCATGGCGGCCCGTCCCTCTTCGCTCTGATGCAGGCGTTTCGGGAGGGTCCGGAAGGTGACAAAAGTCGCGGCGCCGGTGCCGGTTGAGCTGGCGGCCTCGACGTACTTGGTGTAAAAGGAGTAAAAAGAAGGTAGCCTCTCCAGGACAACGGTGCCACCCTGAGCGGATACATAGTCGGCCACATCCTGCATGGAGCGTTTTGCTGCGTCCAGCGACATGGCCGGGTTGACAAGGGCAAGGGTAGACATGCTCATCGGACCTCCCCAGCCTTCGTCTGCCCAGATGGTGGTGTGATTCATAAGTAGGGAGAGGAAGGGACCAGTGTTGGTACCGGTAGCGTTAAAGCTCATCAAAGCCAACGTGATAGGCATGACGGGCTCTACCTTGAAGGTGGCGTTGAGCACTACCCCAAAGGTGGCACTACCTGCTCCTCGCAGCGCCCAAAAGAGGTCTGGGTTCATATGGGCGTTGGCTATGCGAAGCTGGCCGTCTGGCGTAACGACGGTCACTTCCAACATGCGGTCTGCGCCCATGCCGTACGTTGGGGTCAAAGTTCCGTGTCCACCGAGAAGACTAAACCCACCGGCCGCCGCAACGGTGCCGGAAGAGCCGCCGATGAAAGTGACATTGTGTTCGTCGGCAAACCTGTACACTTCTCCAAGGGTTGCGCCGCCGCCGACCGTGATGGCGGCGACCGGCGGTGTAGAGCCGCCGACAGGGGCAAAAGATGGGTTAAAGGCCATGCCGTTCAGCCGGCGGGTCCACAGCGCCATGGAGCCTTTGAGGCTGCTGCGTGCGGCGTAGTCATGGCCCGTGGCCTTTACCGAAAGCTTCATGCCGGTGCGATGCGCAAATCTGAACGCAGCCTGCACATCCTCGGCTCCTGATACGGCAATGTACTTCTCGGACAGTATCCCGCGGTTGCAGGGACCCGTGAGGGGAGCCGCACTAGTAGTGTTGGTGCCATTTGTTGAGAATGCGTCTGCTGAAAGTAGACACTGGTCCGTGACGTTGTATGCACAAGCCTCGTTGTGCGAGTGGACGAACCCAGCGTACGCGGCAGTTCTGAAAGTGCTGTTCAGGTAATGTTGTTTTATTGTGCTACACTCTCCAGCATTTGGCTCCACGGATTCCCCTTGGAAAATAGAGAAACATGGCCGAGCGAGCGGCTCTGCAGTAAAAAGCCTGCCTTCTACGGCCTTTTGTAATTCTTGCCAGTCAGCCGCAGAAGGTAGACCCTGAACAAGAGGCTGGGTAAAAAGGTTCAGGCTGAAAATAACTGCCGAAATAATTGAGCGCATGGCGGAAACTTTGATGGATGAAGCTTTTCTTCTGGAACCAAGATGATGGTCGTCCGAGGTTGCTGTCTACCTTGACTACGCAGGTCAAAACTTGTTCAGCTGTAGCATCTACTGTACTATTAAACAGGCCAAAAAGTCATACGAGATGAATAACCTATGGACTCATTCGGAGAGAAAGATTCATTCAGTTTCCGAAGGTCGGCGACCATGCAACATCGGCCTCACCGAATAAATCTGTCTCCATCAGTCTACCGATCTGTGTGTTTTACAAACAAAAGATGCCATTCTTTCCAAGATTGAAGGTCTCCCTAGCTACTCAAATGTGGGGGCCAATTTTTTTTTTTTTTTTTTTTTTTTTTTTTTTTTTTTTTTTTTTTTCACCCCCCATTTCGCGATAACACTCAAGGGTAATTTGTCCAGGACCCCCCAGTTTCGGTGCTCCTTGCACAAAATATTACCTCCTTTCTCGGATGCATATGTCAAAACCTGGGTTCGGATTAGACGAAAAGTCATGAAACATTGTCGGCGGTCGGCTCTTTCCGTCGGGCCACTTCATCTCGTAACCCAGAAGCAGGTGGCAGAGCATGAGCTTAATTTCATTTGCGGCAAAGTGTCTTCCGGGACAAGAGTGGGCACCCGCACCAAAGTTGATTGAGTCCTCGGATACGTAAGCAAAGTGATACTTTTGAGGATCCACCTTTTCGCGCATGCGTAGGAAGCGTTCCGCGTCAAACTTTTCTGGATCGGGGTACACATCGGGATCGTGGTTGAGCTCGTAGCTGAGGAAGCATGTTTGTGTGTTTGCCGGGATCTCGAGGCCGTCGGTGAATCTGTAAGCCCGTGGATTTGAGCGTTGCACCGTCACTTTTCCTCCGAGGTTCCGAAAAAAATTAGTCTTGGAAAGGTTATGCAAAAGGCTTTTGTGGCATCTTCATCAGAACTTACCCTGCCCCACAGGATGATAACGCTGACTCTCCTTCATGAAACTGTCCAACTTGACGAGGCGGTCCAGATCATGCTTCGTCCAATCCGGGGACTTGCTCTCCGCACGCACGCTGCGAATCTCGTGCAAAATGCCATCCATACACTCGGGTCTATCCAAAAGATCATATAGTGTGGACAGCGTGGATGCTGACGTCGAATGAATGGAGGCCACTGATAAAAAAAGCTGATCATCCGACAACTTCATCAGTTCTTTATTTTTGTACGGCTTTTTGTTCATGAACCATTGGATAGCATCCATGAATGGCTTTTCAGCAGCAACCATGCCGGCTCTTCGAGTTTCGTAGCTGGGGGCAAGGAGTTGAGCACAGCGCTTGCGAATCTTGTAAAGGTTTCTGGCTCCTGGATGGATCCACGGAACCAGCCACCGTAGCCAAGTTGGATATTTCGCTCGTACTTCTTGAGAAGTCTGCATCAGAGTCATGGTAAATGTGACCATGATGGTTGTCCACTCTGGATTTGCGCTCAGCTCGGGGCCCGCGAGCACCAACGATGTGGTACGGGCGATTGTGTCGGCGAAAAGCATATATGGTTGAATTACAGTCCAATCTTGGCAACAGGTGTAAGCTAGGCGGCATCAAAAGGGATAGAGATCGACAGGACGGAGGTTCACGTACCATCGCATTTAGGAATGCTATCTGCAAAGGTCTGCCTTACAAGCGCTGCCATGGGTGCGGTCACGGTCCCTAAACAATCCTTTTTTTTTTAGCAAGTCCGTCTTTTTCATTTTCTGTCTTCTCCTTTCTCTCCCTCTCTCGCGAGTGACTTCAAGTGATTGCTTCACAGTAAAGACGGGCTACTGGCACATACCTAAATTCTTGTTCAGTTCTCCACGGACTATCTGATGCGCTAATGACGAGCCCAGCGGTGCGTTGATGTATTCCAGCAGGAACGACTGATTTGAGAAATGCATAAAGCTCCAACTGCTTTCGGCCGCATTCTTTATCTCGCTCAGGTACTTGAATGGAAGAATAACTTGTGGCCGGCTTGGATCCGCAGGGTTCCGCATGCGGAACGGAATGCCGTTTTTGATGTACTGTTGAACAACATTAGAGTTTTGTTCTTGGATGTGAGGGGGTGAACATGTACTGGAACTGCTGTCATACTTTGATGTACCCTTTGTGCAAAAGAGTTTGAGAATCCCGCACATATCTTTCTGGACTGTCGTCATCTTCGAATTTAACAAAGGGCAACTTTTCCAAGTCGTTCCTGCGTCGACTTTGAAAATACTGTACCAGCCAGCAAACGCCTATTGCAAAAATAGCACAAAAGTATAGAATAGGATCGGGCATGTCGACAGGGGTTGCAAAAGAGGTTGCTGTGGCCTCGATCATCACATATTGATTTGGTCGATAGAGAACGCCAGCTAAATACCTCACTAACTAACGAACTTACCTGTGGAGCATATTGATAACGATCAGAGGAGTTGGTGACTACAACGTGGGCAACTTCATATTTGGTGAGTCAGTCAATTTACCAAGTAAACGGGTCGGCCACGTTCGGATTCAGTCTGCCCGAAGTTTAAAGTTATCGGCGACGTTACACTCCGAAATCTATAGCAGAATGTCAGTTTGATGGCGATTTATAGAACAATTCCTCTTTAACTAGGGTCCTGGGCTCCACTACGTGCTTCTAAGAGCGGTTCGAATGCACCCTGGCACCGAAAGTCTGAATCGTATTCGGTTTTTTTTTTGTTTTTTGGTTTTCTTTTTTTTTTCTCTGTCTGCACTGACATGCTTTCCTCCGTCTACTTTTGGCACCTTGGGTCCTTGATACGGTTCCGGAACTAACCCAAACTCTAGGCAACCGGGACGCAAACAGGTGACCTTCAGGAAGCAACTGCTATTTCTCAGACACTGTCGTCGTGTCGCTCTGCGGCCAACAAACTCTTGATCGGCTCGGTCAAAACAAACATCGGACACCTGGAAGCTGCCGCCGGGTTGGCTGCCGTGATCAAATCGATTTTGATCTTGGAGCATGGCATGATCCCGCCAAACATCCACTTCAAAACCCCTAATTCAAAGATCCCTTTCGACGATTGGAACATCAAAGTACCCGCGTCTCTCATACCCTTCCCATCCAACAAAGCTGCGAATGGAGTCCGGCCCGTCAATGTCAACTCGTTCGGCTACGGTGGGACACATGCCCACGCAATCATTGACGATGCTGCATCTTAGCTCAAATCACGAGGCGTCGATGGTGCTTTGCACTTCACAAAGACGGTGCGAGGCAGGCAACCCACCATTGAAAACGGCAGCAGCAGAAGCAGCAGCGGCAGCAGCAGAAGCAGCAGAAGCAGCTTGGCTATGCAATCGGGCAAGTCCTATCGCCTTTTACCCCATTACCTCGCAATCCCGCGACGGACTCGAGCGTACCAAGAAAGCCCTTGAGTCATATCTCGGCTCCAAATCCATTGCGTCGTCCATGGCGGAGGATGAGCAAGCGAGCTTTCTTCGAGACTCGTCCTTGACCCTGAGCGAAAAACGCTCGCTGCTCCAGTGGAAGACCTATGCCGTTGCGTCGCCCAGGTCCTGGATAGCAAGGACGCCACCGTTCCAGAGACGCTCAGTTCACGCACGCCGAGGCTCGGCTTCGTATTCACCAGCCAGGGTGCACAGTGGCCGGCTATGGGCATGGAGCTCTTCGGGGTGTATGCCGTATTCCGCAAAAGCGTGGAAGCGGCCGACGCCTACCTGAGGAACGAGCTCGGCTGCGGATGGTCCGTGATTGAGGAGCTGGGGCGAGGCAGCCAAGGGCAAGTCCAACACTGGCACGGCAGAATACTCACAGCCGCTTTGCACCGTTCTGCAGGTTGCTCTGGTCGATCTTTTGAGGGACTGGAAGGTTGTCCCACGGTCGGTGACGGGACGCTCGTCTGGCGAAATCGCCGCGGCATACTGCATGGGGGCGCTGTCGTGCGAGGCCGCATGGAGAGTGGCATATTATCGAGGCACGCTTGCGACGGCCCTCAAGGACTCGGCACCTGATATCCAGGGCGCCATGCTTGCGCTCGGGTTGGGACCAGACCCAGCCGCGGCCATGATTGCGTCGGCCCAGGCGGAAGCCCAGGTCTGTGTCGCCTGCGTCAACTCCCCGACCTCGGTCACCATCTCCGGAGACGCCGCCGGGATACAGAGGATGCTGGTCGCGGCCGAAAAGGAAGGAGTCTCTGCTCGCAAGTTGCGAGAAGATACGGCCTACCATTCGTTCCACATGCAGCTCGTTCTTCTCGCAGGATTATGTGGAGACTATATGCGATCTCACGGTCGATCCAACTGCAGCCAAGTCAGGGATCCGCATGCACACCTCCGCTCACGGGCGCCGCGGTCCAGGACCCCGACGAGCTAGGTCCCTCCCACTGGGTCAGAAAACCTGACCAGTCCCGTGCAGTTCTCATCGGCCGTACAGGGCCTGGGCCGACCCTTGATGGCCGGTTAAGGACAAGGTCGTTCTCTCCCTGCTCGAAATAGAGAGACCGTTTTGGCGAGACCTCGTCGCTGCTCCAGAGGGTACAAGCCAAGATCAATTTGTAGCTGCGCGAGATCTCATCACCTTGGCGGAAAGTGTCACATGGGTAACGGGTTTTGCGGACCCGGCCGCCGAGATGGTCGCCGGGATTGCACGTGTGGTGGGTACGCAATGAGACGTCCGGCCTGAGCTTCCGCACCATCCACATTCACGATCCCCTTGATGCGCGGGCCGCCGAGCTTTTGTCAAACGCCTTCCTTCAGCCTGAGTGACTCCACTCAGCCTGACGACGCAGAGTTCAGACTTGATCAAGGCGTCGTACAGGTTAACCGCGTCAGTGTTGATGTCGACGCAGACAAAATCATGAACGACCTCGCGGGCGCAGGCAAGGGCCGAGCAACTGGGCCCGTAGAAGAAAGTCCAACTTGGCTCCCTCGCAGAGAACTCGTGCCTCCGACTTGCAGTGGAACCTGCCGGTGGTCTCGACTCGCTCCAGTCTGTAGAGGAACAGTCCTCAGCGGCCAGAGATGATGTCCCGACTAGGCCGGAGGAGCTGACCGAAGACGAACTTGACATCTCTGTCAAGGCATCGTGTCTCTCCGAAGCTGATCTGGCAACTGTCAAAGGCCAGAATCGGCTTGATCCCAACCTCCTGGGCATGGAGGCTTCTGGAATCGTGACTCGAATAAACACCAAGAACAACCAAGGCAAGTTCAAGGTCGGTGACAGGGTTATGGTCCTGACACCGGGTGCGCACCGGACGCTCTTGAGAACAAAGACGGGCCAGGTGGGGAAGATTCCACCCGGCCTGTCTTTTGAAGACGCCGCGTGTATCGCACTAGCCTTGGTCACGGCCTGGTACGCTCTCGTGAACCTAGGCAGGTTGACGAGCTTGCCTTCCTGTTGCGCAGCCAGCCAGACGCCTTGGCCCCCATGATTCAACAGGCCTTCCGGTTCTTTTACGAAAATGGATGTCATGTCCCGGAAGGTGTCGAATCTTTTCCGGTCAGCAGCCTTGCAGCAGCCTTCCGTCGAGTTGAGGCGGGGGGGGCTGTGGAAAGTACTGCTCTCACTTATTCAGCCAAGGACGTGGTGCCTGCTAGGCTGCTCCCCAAGCTGCTGGATCACTCTGCAGCTCTATCGCGAGGCATGACGCTCGATCCCCAATTCCATCTACGTCCTCTCTGGCGGTCTTGGCGGTCTCGGCCGATCCCTCTCCACATTCATGGTCGAGAAGCTTGCCGCACGCAAGATCCTCTTCCTATCCGCGTCGCCGGGATGCAGCGAGTGGCTGTAGGGGAAATCGACGCGAGCCGGCACCTGCATAGTTACGGTGTGGACTCTCTAGCTGCGATTGACATTGCGAACTGGGCATTAAGAGAGGTTGGGAGCCAAAATCAACGTTTTTGATATCATGGCCGCTATGCCTACCACGGCGCTGGCGGAGAAGTGTGCCGCGAGAAGCAACTTTGTTCCCCAGGAGTTGAAAGAAGGTTAATAATGTTATAAAGGAGTATTAAGAGGCTGATATGAGTCTTTCTATAAATATTATATAAACATAGATTGCATTCTGTGAATAATGAGTGTCAGATACTTTCTTTTGGCAGACCAACTTCCTTCATTGGGAAAGACCGGCTACCAAGGATCAAATGCTAGTCATCTAGCATGGCCTGCTATTAAGCCTGGCGGGATACGGCCATGACAAACAGAAAGAAAAAACCGGAACGCGTGTTTGGACGAGTATAATCGAGGGGGTATCAGCGTCAGGGGTTTCCCTTCCTCCCATGGCTATGTTTGAATGAAACCCGTGCAAGAGGCAGTGGTCCTCAACAGTTTTTTGCGCTTTCTAATAACTAGTGATTTTATCCAACAGGAACTGGTGGACAAATGACGAAACGGCTGTTCAATCGTTGAAGAGAGTATTGGTTTCGCTTACTTAATTCTCAGAAGCTTTCCCCGAATAACTTTTCTCTTGGTAAAAATTCCAAAAAAAACCTTGGTTAGCTACCTTGTAGAAGTCGCCCAAGCTTATTCTACTTTTCTCGGTTTTTTCTTTGCCCACATGTAATTAACTAGATTTTAACTCTGTGTGCTCTACGGGCTTGCAACCCAAGTCCCTTAGAAAGATTTAACTTGCTTAAATAAGTTACAACTTCTTACCACTGTCCAACACTCAAAGGCAGCAAGTTCAAGGCGGTAGTTGTATTACATCTAGCTATTTTCAAAAGGTTTCGAATGTAAAAGAGATCAGGTCCAAGGCCTTCACTGTTTCTGACCGTTCAGCACTCCAGACTAACTGGGCGTGCACGATATTCGTCTCTAGGCCCGTCGTCGCATCATTCGTCATGATCTGAATCGTGTGCGGCATTCTCGGTATAAAATCAACCGCACGTCGTCCGACAAATCATCGTAGTATGACGGCGAACTGCGAGAATATTTCCATCAAAAGCTTTGTTGCCACTTGTGCACCAAGATAGGCATCGTTGGAACTTGTTTTTTGCTCGGCACTCAAGGTTGTGTTATTTCACGTTCGGTAACATGATTGTTGAGCATGAAAGTACAGCTACGGATATGTCTTTAATTTGATATTCTCCGTCTATTAAAGTCAGCAATTATGTAGGCTTAGCAAAGGTTTACTCCAGGAAAAGGACGCTTGTTTGTTCGCAGTTTTAAAGCATCAATCGCTGGCTGGGTGTAGGAAATTGGAAACGTGTGAGATTGGTAGATAGGTGCCGATGTAGGGCCCGGCAGGACCGCCCCATAAAACCACTATCGGCGGCTTCCGGGCCTGAGACACACCAGCATGGCTTTCAATACCCATATAATATATGGCTAGTTGTATTGAAAAGTTAAATATAAACGTCAATATAAACATTGAAGAAATGAATTTAATATTTAAGTATTATCAAAACTAAACCAAGTAACAATACGTCTTTTGTAACAAGAAAATAAAAAAAAACTCGAAATAATACAACACAGGTTACCTGATACTTTTACGATTTTAATTTTTGTTTGTTTTTTTATCCGACTATTCAGTTACATACAATGTTTATGCTGTGTTTACTACGTGCATAATACCTAGACAGTGTATCTACAGTATAATCACAATGCAGATACCCGCCACGAGCGGCGAAATGCGACAAGAGGTCCTCAGATTAGAACGAGCGCGTTTTTTTCGGCCAATGTAATTGGTCGAAAAACCATTTGGCTAACAGGTATATAAAGCGTCCGGTCCCTATTGCGAAGCAGGGGGGTTTAGTCTAAGCATTGAGATTAGTTAATCGCCATTATGACCAAACATTTTACCGAACCCCAACGAGCACGCGTTCGTACTTTTATATAATGCCGGGTCGGGGTTCTACACGCCTGCAAAATCGCCACCACTGTTCATGGGTGGTGATTTTTACGCCCACCACTAGAGGAGGCGTAAATCCTGACATTACCCAGACCCGGCCATCAACGGCTATGTTTTTGCGTTTTGGTGTATGGGACATAAGCGTGTTTCGGTTGACCGTTCTGACGGAAAAACATGTCATGGCCGTTAAGATTATCGTAGGGAATCTGACTGATTGCCTTCCAGTTCTTCTTCTGTTGAACAAATTTATCGGCTATTCCATCGGTGTTAACATGGTAAATATAACCCCTTGAGAGCATAAACCACGACTGGACAAGGAACAACCAGTTTTCCGACATTACATCGCCTGCACGCAGGCCTAATTGGGCTTGAACTGCTGAGGGATTTCGGTCTTCCGTGTAAAAGTAAAGGGTCTGTGGAATGGCTGAAGCTGAAACAATGCTCAATAGCGACGAAAGTAAAGCGAATTTGATAATAGAGCCGTGCATTTTATATGAAAGCTGTATATAAGAAAATGGTATTTTCTGGGAATTTAAAAAGAGGATAATAATGAAGGTGTGAAAGGGCAAATGATTAAACTTGAAAAACGAAACACTTGCAGCTGAGAAAGAAAAACATATTATATATTAGAGCTACTTTAATTTGGTACAATTGCTATCCGTAACCCGTGCTATTTTAAAGGCTTTGCTTTCATATTAGAGTTTACACAGTGTTTCCCCAACTGTGCAAACTGAATCAGATTGCGAACTTCCTTGGTGTGACTAGTATACTATGGTGGCAGGCAAAAAAACCACCCCCTGTCACCGTGCATTTGTCGATGCAACTTTCACAACGCTAACTAATTTTGGTGTACTCTAAAAGCTTCTGACCCACAGGTACTTCGTGCTTCTTTCTACAGGTATCGTTGTTTTGTCAATACGTATTTATTAATTCAACGATTTTGTTTAGTCTTAGGGCTTATCCTAGAACGAACGCTCCGCAATTGAACCACTTCGTGGCTCAATTACGGCGTTAGTTGTACCTGTGGGTCAAGTCCACCCAATGATGGCGGTCGCTCTAGTCTGAGGACAACTTGTCAATTTTCGTTTTTTAGGGCGGTATTTTCGGCATTTTAGCGACGAATACTCCGTTATAAAAAGATAAATAAAAATAGTAAAAGTAAGCGATTTGCACGTTGAAAATAGCGTTTACTACCGCTACTAATAACTGCTAATTATATGCGTTATTTTGCATATAATGGGTCCGTTTTTATTTATATATAATCTAGAATATATAGCGCCGAAGTGGGGTTGTCGGGGTTTTCGGATTATGCGTTATATTTCATATTGCAGGAGTTGCGATTCAAAGGTCAGCGAATGGGTTTTACCCTGTACCAAATATAATACTCACCATGCATTAACGAGTCAGCTACCGTGCAGCAATGCGCGCGAACCCAAAAAGGGTTTGTATGGCAATAAG
Organism: Pyricularia pennisetigena; assembly: GCF_004337985.1. NCBI lineage: Eukaryota > Fungi > Ascomycota > Sordariomycetes > Magnaporthales > Pyriculariaceae > Pyricularia > Pyricularia pennisetigena. The sequence continues at coordinate 614,504 of NC_043742.1, forward strand.
GGTGTTTTTTGAAAAACCTATAAAAATAATAGTCTCAGGGCTCATCCCTGAAACCCAGAACTCCACAATTGATCCATTTCGTTCGTTTGGCTCCATTTCGTGGTTTAATTGCGGTTTTGCAATGTATTTGTGGGTTATCCAAAGATCGTTTTGGTTTAGGTCTGAGGACCATTTGTCGATTTTCGCCGTTTATGGCGGTATTTTCGGCATTTTGGCGATTAATACTGCTTTATAAAGAAATAAATAAAAGTCGTAAAAATAAGCGTTTTATACGTTAATAATAATGTTTAATACCGCTATTAACCACAATTAAATTTATATTTTTATTTATTATAACGGCGAATTGGATACCACCTGCCCTTAATCCGTTTATCGCGGTACTCTTTTTTTCGATGTTTTGTCGATTTTCGATTTTCTTTTATATTATTTTTGTTTTTCGACGAAATCTTATAATTTTTGCATTTGGAGGGTCGTATACATATATATAGCGGTATATTAGGTTTTGGTATATATGCCGTATTACATTAGCAATTATGTGAGCGGATAGGTAAAGTATACATATTTTCAAATATTATTTAAAATGGAAACGGCTTTATATGGTTACCAATTTTGAAGATAATAAAACCAAAATTGCAGGGATTAGATAACGTATATAAAGGAACGTCCATGTCAGGTCCGATCCACAATACTCGTTTTTATTATTTTCTTATCCCAAGAAATGCTAAGTTTGTGTTATTTATCTATTTTTTTGCATCATTTGATTAAATTTGTATTGTTGTTGTTTTTCAACCAAATTGGAAAACCTTTGCACGTGGGGGGTGGTATACGTGTGTCTAATATAACGCTACACTTTGGTACTTATTCTACACCATATAAGCCGTCAACTCAGCGGATAGGTAAAGTATGTACAAATTTGTATATAATTTACAATCGAAACGGTTTTATATTTTTACCAATTTTAACGATAATAAAACCAAAATCATAGTGATTAGACTACGTATAATAGCAAACCTCTCCGTAAAGCCGATTTATAATACCCGCTTTTATTATTTTTCTATATAAAAATATCAAGTTTCTTTGACAAATCTAGTTTCTGCTTTATTCAATTATAGATTTTGTGAAAAAGAAACTGAATGGTAGTTTTATAAGATACCATGAAAAGAAAGTTACGCTAGACTTTTAGTTTTTTTGACCAATAATTGGGCGAATTACTCGATTTTCTACTCGTGTATTATTTAATACAGAAATATTAGTAAAATATTTATTTTAAACGGTAATTGCGTGCGCTTTGGCCGGTTAAACTGTCAACCATTACTACTTTATACTGTATTAACGGTGTACAAGTATTGACATTTCTTTGAAATGACAATCAAATATAATTAAAATATTAAATTAATAAAATCACGTATAACAGCGCTCTCTGCGTTCGAAAAACCACAAAAGTTCAAACTCTGTAATCCAAGTTACCTTATACTTTTACGAGTTTATTTATTTTCTCATCGAATATTCAATTGTGCAAAGTGGTTATACTATTGTTTTTTACGTATACTATATATATATATGTTACGATCAAGGTACCGGGTAACCTGTTTTTAAGGTAAAGTACAGTGGGTTAAAGCAACTGAGCGTTTTAAGTGGGTAACTGGGGTGGAGTTATAATCGATTCCTGAGTAGGTAATAAGTTAATTGCTGCTAAACCATCCTAAACTAAATTGTATTTATATGGTAATAAACGTACCCTTATATAATCCGTCGTTCTAAGTGTAATATATATAATATATCCCATAGCCAACATATTATCTGTTCTGCTATGATTAATATATAATATATTAATCATATCGTTTTTTTGGCGGTTACGTGGGGTTACCTAATCCCTTCCTTATATAATCCTATTTTCTATCGGTCGGTGTTTTTTCTGGCCGAATGTCGTTAGGAAGGGTGTAACTAGTCTCAATGCTTAAACTAGACCCCCCTGCTCCGCAATGGGGACCGAACGCTCCATGTACCTTTTAGCCACATGGCTTTTCGACCAATTACATTGGCCGAAAAGATCGCGCTCGTTCTAGTCTGAGGATATTTTGTCGCATTTCGCCGTTTATGGCGGTACTACCAACGATAATTTGTCGCATTTGGCCGTTTATAACGGTATTATTAATAATATACCTAATGTTGCGATATCGCTAATAATTATTTTATTAATATAAGGATAATTTGTAGTATTTTACCGTTTATAGCGGGTATATTTAATATATTCGTATTATAATAGCAAAAGAAAATGGTGTAACTATAATATATAATTGAATATTCGTATAAAAAAACAAATAAAAATTATAAAAATATATGGTAATTTGCGTTGAATTATTGGGAGTTTATTGATCATTTAAATCCCGGCCGCGTTTTAATAGCTACTGTATATGGAAAGATATTAAAATATTAAATAAACTTTGTAATTTTTCATTATATTTAATTTTTATTTTAAATAATGGTACACAATAGTAACTTTGATTGAAATTACAGTTTTTAAAGCTTAATAAACCTAAGACTGCAAAATGCAGGCAGTTATCGATTAAAATAAAAGTTTTATTAATATTTTTATGTAAATCAACAATTTGTTAAAAAATTGAATAATTTACGCAAATATTGGTAGATTGAAAATATTCTTAACTGATACATTCCTTTATAAGTTTGTTAATAAATTTTAGATAAGTTTTTTTTCTATAAATTTTATTCAATTAAATAAAGCATAAAATATAAAAATAACACAAATCTAGCATTTTTTATTATAAAAAAATAAAAAGGGCCGGTATTGTCAATTGGGTTTCACGTTAACGTTTATTTATATATACAATCCATTTTTACAAACTTTAGTTTTATTAATATTAAAATTGGTAAAAATATAAAAACATTTCGATTGCAAAATATATATAAAATTGGATACATTATACCTATCCGCATATTTAACGGTTAAAATAATTAGATAAACGTACAAAAGTGTAATGTTATATTAAGTATATATATGCCACCCCCCACGTGCAAAGACCACAAGGTTTGGCTGCAAAACAAAAATAATATAAAATTAATTAATTAAAGCAAAAAGATTTATAAAATACATATTTAGCGTTTTCTTTTCGTAAACAATTTTTAAAACCCATATTATAGGCAGGATTGGATTTGGACGTTTGTTTATATACGTTATCGGACTTCTGAAATTTTGGTTTTATTATCGTTAAAATTGGTAAAAATATAAACGAGTTTCGATTGTAAATTATATACAAAAAAGTATATACTTTGCCTGTCCGCCTATTTAACTGCTTATATAATCTAATATATGCACCAAAGTTTAGTATAACGATATATAAATATATACGACCCTCCACGTGCAAAAACTATAAAATTTGGTCAAAAAATAAAAATGATATTAAAAAAAATCGAAAATCGAAAAAAAATCGAAAAAACAGTACCGCCATGAACGGATTAAGGGCAAATGGTATCGAATTCGGCCATTATAATAAATAATAAAATAAATCGAATTACTGCTAATAGCGGTATTAAACGCTATTTTCAACGATAATTTTATTTTTTCAATATTATGCGTGGTTGTGGAATAATCAAGGAGTTTCGGTTAAAAAAAGGCCAAAAATACCGCCATGAACGGCGAAAATCGACAAATTGTCCTCAAACCTAAACCAAAGCGTTTTTTGGATAAACCCACAAATACATTGCAAAACCGCAATTGAGCCACGAAATGGAGCGAAGCGAACGGAGTGGATCAATTGTGGAGCTTTGGGCTTTAGGGATAAGCCTTGAGACTAGGGTGTAACCCCGCCTGGCCTTATTGGTACCGGCCTAATTATTTAGTCGTAATATTAAATTTCTTTTCCTTTAACCAAATCCCTTTGGTTTTTTTAAATAATTTATACTCCTTTAATATTTATTCTGATTTTTATGTTCCTTTTTTACTATTTTTTTACGCTATATTTAATTGCGTAATTGAATTGTGAGGAGGTTACGAGATAGAATAAGCTTAATTTTGAACGCGGGGAAAGGTAGTCTCAGGGCTTATCCCTGAAGCCCAAAGCTCCACAATTGATCCACTTCGTTCGCTTCGCTCCATTTCGTGGCTCAATTGCGGCTTTGCAATGTACTTATGGGCCCATCCAAAGAACGCTTTGGTTCAGGCCTGAGGACAATTTGTCGATTTTCGCCGTTTATGGCGGTATTTTTGGCCTTTTTTAAGCGAAACTCCTTCATTATTCCACAACCATGTATAATATTGAAAAAATAAAATATCGTTGAAAATAGCGTTGAATACCGCTATTAGCAGCGATTCGATTTATTTTTTTATCTGTTATAATGGCCGAATTCGATACCACCTGCCCTTAATCCGTTTATAGCGGTACTGTTTTTTCGATTTTTTTTTAATATTATTTTTAATTTTTGACCAAATTTTATATCTTTTGTACGTGGAGGGTCGTATATATGTATATATCGTTATGAGAACTTTTGGTGCATATATCAGATTATATAAGCAGTTAAATAAGCGGATAGGCAAAGTGTATACTTTTTTATATATAATTTACAATCGAAACTCGTTTATATTTTTACCAGCTTTAACGATAATGAAACCAAAGTTTTAAAGACTCGATTACGTATGGAAGCAAACGTCCGAGTCCAGTTTTATTTATAAGGTCGGTTTTAAAAACTGTTTAATGAAAAAGAATGCTAAATATATATTTTATAAATCTTTTTGCTTTATTTCATTAATTTTATATTATTTTTGTTTCGCAGCCAGATTCTGTGGTTTTTGCACGTGGGGGGTGGCATATATATATTTAATATAATACCTTATTTTGGTACGTATATCTAATTATATAAGCCGTTAAATATGCGAATAGGTTAAATATATCCAATTTTATATATATTTTACAATCGAAATGTTTCTACATTTTTACCAATTTTAACATTAATAAAACCAAAATTTGAAAGAGTAGATTATATACAGAAAATAGACGTTAACGTAGAACCCGATTTACAATACCGGCCCTTTTTATTTTTTTATATAAAAATATGCTAAATTTGTGTTTTTCTTATATTTTTTGCTTTATTTAATTAAATAAAATTTATAAAAAAGGAATTTATATAAAATTTAATAACAGATCGGTCAAAGGATGTATTAAGTTAAAATGTTTTTATCTTACCAATATTTGCGTAAATTATTAAATTTTTTAACAAATTGTTAATTATAATAAAAATATTAATATTAACTTTTGTTTTTAATTGATAATTGCATGCACTTTGCAATATCAGGTTTACTAGGCTTTAAATGATGTAATTTGATTTAAAATCAATATTACATACCATTATTTAAAATAAAAATTAAATATAATGAAAAGTTACACATTTTAGTTAATATTTTAATATCTTTCCAAATACAGTGGCTACAAAGACGCGGCTGGCATTCAAATAATCAATAAACTCTAATGAATTTAACGCAAAGTATTATATATTTTTATAATTCTTATTTATTTTTTATTCGAATATTTAATTGCATGCTATGGGTAAACTATTTTCTTTTGCCATTATAATGCGAATATTTTGTATATCCCCGCTACAAACGGCAAAATACCACAAATTATCGTCAAATTAGTAAAATAATAATTAGCGATATCGTAACATTAGGTATATTATTAAAAATACCGTTATAAACGGCGAAATGCGACAAATTATCGTTGGTGGTACCGCTATAAACGGCGAAATACGACAAAATGTCCTCAAACTAGAACGAGCGCGATCTTTTCGGCCAATGTAATTGGTCGAAAAGCTATGTAGCTAAAAGGTATATGGAGCGCTCGGTCCCCACTGCGAAACAGGGGGGTCTAGTCTGAGCACTGAGACTAGGGTGTAACCCCGCCTGGCCTTGTTGGTACCGGCCCAACTTGTCTGGTCGTAACAGTTCCGGTGCCGCACACGATTTTCCGAAAAATTATTTTGTATGCGTTGTTAAAAAAACCCCTTTATTTCCATACAAACCATCTCTAGGTTCGCACTAATTTGCTAACTTGGTGAAAATTTCAATCCGGTACAGGGTAGCTGATTCGTAGGTGTAGGGTGGGTGTTAAACCCCATTCGCTAACTTTTTGATTCGCAATTCCTGCAACACAAAATATAACGGAAAATCCCACAAGCCCGACAGCCCCACTTCGGCACTATCTATTGTGGCTTATATACAAATAAAGGTGGATCCATTACATGCTAACTAACCCATACAATTAACAGTTACACATTTGGAAAAGGCCTTATACGGTTTCAAACTGGATTTAAAAAAATGGCAAAACAAGCTAAAAACCCTATTTTGTAAAAAAGCTTTTAAACCGCTAATTTCTCATCCCGCTGTTTTTTATAACGTCAAATCCAAACATTTTTTCGTTCCTTTTGTAAACGATTACCTGCTAATAAGTCCTAAATTGCAATATACTTAGTGTTTAAAAGCCCGTTTTAATAAAACATACGCGTTTGAAAACAGAGGCCCTACAATTTATTTTTAAGGCGTTCAAATCATAAAAGTTAGGCCTAAACACCTATTTTATTTCCATCATAATTAATATTCAAAGGTAGCATTTGTAGCCTTCGGATTAGCTAATTTTGAAATTATATTTATTCCTTTATAACCGGGTGTGCTAAATCATAGTGGGGGTAGGACCGTAAATGCGTTGGAAATTAAATTATTACACCGTATTATGGGCGTTTTAGTATATTTAACGTTGGGTACCCCCTGACGGCCACCCCCCTAATGGGCACCCTTTTTACACCAAAACTCCCCTTTTGGATAACGATATTATAAATCGAATAAAATTCGTATTAATACCATTTCAGAAATATATGTAGGGATTTGATAGTAGAACCCATACCGAAAAAAGGGTTGGGATATTTATAATATATACGAAAGGTTTGGCGGTTAAATCCGGTTTTAGATTTCCCTATACAAATTATATAGTAGCGAAAAACGGTAATGATTACCGCAATTTTCCATTTAAGAAGCCAAAATTACAAATATTATTCGATTGTTACTTATCCAGCCGATTTCTTATTTTAATCCTGTTTATTTGCTATCTTTCGCTACGTTATACGTGGTGTTTATATAGCCACTATAAGCTCATAAGGTATATATATATATATATATATATCCGCTAATGAAACGTTAAATATATTGTAAAAAACAGGGCAATTACCTAAAAAAGCTATATATATAAATATATATCTAATATAATACTATTTTTAATTTTGGCTTTTAAAACGGGAAATTGCGGTAATTATTGCGGTTTTTCGTTACCATATAATGTGTATAGGAAAATCTAAAGCCGGATTTAACCGCCAAACCTTTGATATATATTATATATATCCATAAATCTTTTTCGTTATGGGCTCTACTATCAAATCCCTACCTACGTTTTTAAAATGGTATCGATACGATTTTTATTCGATTTATTATAACGTTTTCCAAAAGGGGAGTTTTGGTGTAAAAAGGGTGCCCATTAGGGGGGGTGGCCATCAGGGGGTACCCAACCTGACCAAGATTACGTATATCGTTATTCATACGTATACCACCCCGACCTGCAAAAGTTGTGAAGTTTGGTTAAAAAATGAAAGTAATATAAACGAAAATCAAAAATCGAAATTACCTCGAAAACATAGTACCGCCATAAGCGAATCAAGGGCAGGTGGTATTGATTTCGGCCATCATAGCAGTTAAGAATATAAATTAAATGCTTATTAAAAGCTGTAGGAAATGCTTCTTTCAACGTACAAACCGTATATTCTTACAATATCCTTATATCTTTTTATGAAAAAGTGTTAATTGCCGACTTAACTAAAGTACCGTCATAAGTGGCGAAAATCGATAAGTTGTCCTCAAACCTGAACCAAAGCGTTCTTTGGATGGACCCACAGGTATATTGCAAAACCGCCATTAAGCCACGCTCAATTGTGGAGCTCTGGGCTTCAGGGATTAGCTATGAGACTACCATTGAGCCTAACGGCCTATTGTGCTTATGCATACACAGAGAATCTGCGACCACAACGGGAATCGAACTCACGCATTTCAGCAATGTATATATTGTATCGATTATAGTAGTTTGATTATACCTATTGGAATAGCCTCAATAGCGCGCAGGCACGAATAGGGAGATCCGGGGCGGAAGATCCGACCCGGCGGAACGGGATAATTTATTGCGGTACACGGACCGCAACTGGATAATTAAGGGCGACGCACGGACCACACGTAAAGTTTTTATCTAGCGGTGCAATTATTACGTGTTATTGCCAGATTTAAATAGAACATTATACCGAATATATCCGAATATAGAGAGATATATCGTGGTCACCTCTATATTGAGTTCTACCACGATGCATTAATAGAACCGCGGTTCTACGAACAATATCACTAAGCTAGATTACATATAACACCTTTGTTTGTTGTTGAAATTATGAACAAAGACGTGATATATAAGGCTTTGTGTGTATAAACGCGTATACGTTGTATTTATTATTTATTTATTCGATGCACGGCGACTAATACAATTAGCCTGTGCTTACCGTTGTAAGAAGATGCTGGGTAGCTAATAGAATTAGCCCTGCGCTAGCCATGTTCAGAAATTGTATGCATTATTTTGCATATAATAGGTCCACTTAAATTTCTATATAATCCATAAAATATAATACTGCAATGGGGCTGTCGGGGATGTTAAATTATCTGTTTATTTTATATTACAGGAATTGCGATCTCAATGTCAACGAATAGGGCTTCCCCTGTAACAGGTATAATACCCACCCTGCACTTACGAATCAGCTATCCTACATTATTGCGTACGAATCCAGAAATGGTTTATATAGTAATAAGGGTGTTTTTGAAAAAACCCATATAAATTAGTTTCTCGAAAACTCCTTGCGGCACCGGAACGTTTTTTTGGCGTGCGGACCCCCATTTCGATATAGGAGGGTATAAACGGGAAATGAAACAAAGTTTTCCCCACCCATTAATTTAAGCTATTTATCCTAAAACTAGTGCATTTAGTCCCTGTAATTACCGACTTTATAGCGCAATTAGTATCACGCCACACCTATGTTTAGTGCCTAAACCCCTGTTAATAATCCATATTGTTAACAATGCCACAACCGGTTGGAGTCGAACCGATTAACAGGCTGGCTCCCATTGGGTGGGTCCGATGCAAGGATGACTTGCGAGACAAGGCGATAAACGTGACTGTAACCAAGGAAGTTTTGTACTGCCGAAAGTCAAGCTTCTAATGATGTTATTCACTTGTTTTTTCAAATGGGCTAACGGACCGAAATAGGATGGTAGTTCACCTATAATCAAAGGCATTTATAATTGTTCTCAATTGAGCAATTTGGTTGGTAATTCATTGGCATTTCCCTAGGAATGTTTCACTTTGTTCCGTAGCACCTGTCAACATATTCTTTGCTCAAAGGCTAGTTATACCGCTAGCATCAAATCTCACGGTTATTTGAATACCAAATGGTCCAAAATGGACAGCCTTGCACGTCCATTGCGAGCTTTTTTATCAGTTTTAATCTTTGTGCTGCCCCCAGGGCACAAGAGACTATCTGACGTGGCGGAGGAGCAACGAGCCTGAAGAATGGCAAGTCATGTCGAAAGCTTTCTTTCTGCAAACTATCCGGCAGAGGTTTTTAAACATCGCCCCGTGCACCTGTTTGGGACGATTTTCTACTTTTCAAGTCGCGGAAGCGTTCCTCGTAAGCATTAAATCACCTTCCGAGCCCGATACATGAAGACTCAGCGGTTAGGAATGGCAGCGGAGTGGATCGTAGGAAGTTTGGCGATTATTTTGCGTTGCTAGCGTCATTTACGGCTTCTAGGTGCGGCTTATGACTGGAAGCCTTCTGCGTCATCCACAAAGCTTACACCAATTTGCATTGTTAACAAATACAACCATCCAGATTCGTCGAATTGATCCCAGCTCGGGATAACATCAACGAAAACTTGGGCAGATAGCGAGTGATAGCCAGGCGTCAGTGACCCGTTGCCAATTCTTCCACCCCGATTTTCTGGACATGGAACATAGAGACTTGTGCTCTCGTGAGCGCCTAGCAGGAGCTTATATGGAATCAATAATGTGCAGATGTAAATGTTTCAGTTTATAAATGTTACGAACATTGTGCTTTTTGGATTGCAAATAATTATCGTTAGTCTTTCTCTCCATGCAAGGCAGTCATTTCACTCCCGTCGCCAGGCTATATTCATGCCCCATTACATAGTGGTAACTTGGGATTTGTTTACCTGAACCGCCATGCGCCTTGGCTCTCCGTGAAGGGCTATGATGTCGTCCACGGATTTTACTCCATAATGACTGGCAAATTACAAATACTGAAGCCCTCGCTCCCTTATGCGACGCAAATATCTCAATCTGGTGAGCGATTTACCATACTCCAAATAGTAATCAAATAGTTAGGCATCTCGGAGAAAAGAGAAAAGCCCCAGGTGGCAAGTCGTCAGTGCTAACTATGGAGAATCTAATGTTTTCGAGGGGTATATAGTCTTTGAGGTGCCTGCAGTAGCCGTATGGCGGGGCCACAATTAGCGGGCTTGTCCATGAAGTCATATTGCCGTGACACTGGGGAGTCGCAGATGGGCTTTGATTTCCTTTGCGACACCATCGTTATCCACACGCTGGAGCAGGTCGGTCAAAGCTGGATGTGAGTCCATGGAGCGAGCCTATTCCTCATCGAGAGTGCCGACCGATTTTAACTTGTGAGTCCGAAAGAGGTAGAGGGGAACATCCCTCAGCCCCTGGCGAGTGAAGACTTTTTTTTGGTTTGAGGGGTAAGCCATATTGCGACTCATCTGCGACGTGCAAAAAGCCAAGTTTATTGGTAAGAACGTCGACGCACGAAGCCGTACTACAGATGTTTGCTAGAAATGCTTGCATTTGCGTATTTGTCAAATCTGAGTGACAGCAGTATTTGGAATCGGTCGAGAATTCCTGATTCCCGTAGCGTAGCGACTTCAACATTTCGGCATTCTTTCTTTCGCAGAGTCCACGGTACATTTTAAATGATAAAATTTGACCCATCTCGGAAGCAGCCAGGTCAAGCCAAGCCTTGTACATTTGCATGTTGCTGCCTGCTTTTGGTACGTCAAGAACAAGAGCAACAATGCGGTGCGACTCAAGACACGTAGTAAGCACGCCACGCAAAAGGCAACTCTTCAGCAACGGCCGACCGCGTTGGACTACGTGTGCGGCGTTGTGCCGAGCTCGCCAGCTGATGGCGCGGCGCAGATGGACAAAAATGCCAGAGACTCTCCATCATGGGGCACAGCTAAACTGCCCGGCTTGGAAATATGGCCGCCCATATCCAGTGTCTACTTTTAAGCCTTTGAATCTTCAGACAAGGAAAAATAGACGCGGGTAAATGGTTGAGGTGTATTGCAATTTGCAGTCTACTATCCAATGCCAAGCGGTCTGATGTGCGAGCCTGGCGATGATAACGCCGATGAATCGACGTAGCCACATTTTCCCTTTTCTTGGTGTTAGCTTTGTCTCTTTCTTTTGTCATTTTAAGAAGAAAAAAAAAGAAATAAATAAATAAATAAAGAAAAAAAAACCTATATATAGGCCTGGCTGTACACATGTTTTGGCCTGCTCAACCTTTCGCGCTTGGTATAATCTGGATGCTCCATTTATGATCGCCGCGCTGCCAGTCCAGGGGCGGGCCTTGAGCTTTAAGTATCAAATCCTGCTCAGCAGACATATGCTACTGGTATTTTTAAAGATCTGAGGACGACATGTAGAACCCCACTTCGACGTTTAACTCGAAACAGATCTTTGGCGGCTATTTCGAAACAAATTTCTCTGGTATTGGCTTTCATTGGCCGTCGTTGTTTGGCAGCTCGAACCTGCTGGGAATAATCTTGCGACTGGCCCCACCGCATCAAACAAGTTTTCTAAAAGCAGTAAAAATGCTTATTTTTAAGTGGTTACAAAACAGCCCCTTATAGATGGCACATTCCTGGAAAAAGGCAATTGCATGCGTGCGATCGAGACTAGCATGTTTGGAATCCCATCCGGAATGTCACCTACCCCTTCTTCTTGCTGTTTTTTTTTTTTTTTTTCAATGTTGGCTGAAACGCACCTTGTCATTTAATCGAAACAGCATATAATAGCGTCGGATTGGTTTCATCTCTTCTCCCAAAGCTCAGTTTACTATATATGAGGCCTTATCCTCTGACCGGAACAACGGAGAGCGAGATGCTATCTTCAGACTTAAAGAAGGAGACATACATCCACCTAATTAATAAGATCTGCGATTTTTCAAAGTATTTTTTTCGGACTGGATCCAACCGGCTGGCTACTGCTGCTGCCACCCAAAAAAGATACCCATACAGTTATCATTATTTTCCTCCTCACGCGCCACGGCCGCAATGCAGCTCATCATTTCCATCATTCTCCTCATTACGGCGCTGATCCACGCCGCACCAACAACCGACACGACACAAACACCCTCACCACTCACGCGACGCGCCGTCAGCGCGGCGCTGGTCCCATCCTTTGGCGTCACGCGCAATGCCAACGCCAACGCCAAACAGCGCGGCAGTTGCGACGGCTCCAACGGCCAAAACACGGTCCTAATACCCTGCTCCTGCCCACCCGACAGGGACGCCTTCCTCGCCAAACTCTCAACCGCCGTGGCGCAGGGCAACGTATTTGGCGACAAAATCACTTTTAGCAACGACGCGGCCGACCAATCCGAGGCCACCAACAAAAAGCGCGCCACCGCTATGCTGCTGGTCCTGCAGAGCTTCGACGGCACAAAGGGCAAAGGCTGCCCTGGGGCTTCGGCACCGAATTTTTTGCTGCAGCAGAAGGATGGGAAAAAGAGGGATTAGGGTTTATGTTTAGCAGAAGACGGGGCGCGGTTCACCGTTACGTGTTATAATGACAAAATAAAGTTGGAGCTGGAATTGTTACCTAGGAAAAATTTATATGCGTACAAGTACATAAATAGCCAAGCGCCAAACTCAGTGCTCAAACTAAGCCCCTGCGAGGACCGAATGCCCCGTGTACCTTTTAGCCACATGGTATATATTATGGTGGCAGGCAAAAAAAACCACCCCCTGTCACCGTATATTTGTCGATGTAACTTTCACGACGTTAATATAATTTAAGACTTTCGACCCACAGGTACTTCGTACTTTTTTTGCAGGTATCGTAGTTGTTATTGATTTAACGATTTGAAAACCTAATATTACAGCCACGATCGATTTTATAATATATTTTGTTATCAAATATTTAAACCCGTAACGCGTTGTTTAGCCCTGCAAAAAAAAATCGCTATTAAAATTAACGTTAATCGCCATTATAACGAAACATTTTACCGAACCCCAACGAGCACGCGTCCGTACTTTTATACAATGTTGGATCGGGGTTCCACCCACCTGCAAAGTCGCCACCACTGTTCAGGGATGGGGATTTTTACCCCTACCACCATAGTATTGGCCGCAAAAATCGCGATCGTTTTAGTTTAAGGTAATCTCCGTGCTTAAAGTAAACCCCCCTGCTTCACAGTGCGGACTGAACCTTCCATATACATTTTAGCCATATGGTTTTTCGGCCAATTACATTGTCCGGAAAGATTATGTTCGTTCTAGTCTGAAGATAATTCGTCGTATTTCGCCGCTGGTGGCAGGTATTTGCACTGTACCCGCAAAAATAACAGTATAACCACTTTATGCAATTAAATATTCGAATAAAGAAATATATAAAGTCGTAAAAATATAAGGTAACCTGCGTTCGATTATTTGCAATTTGGTAGTTCTTTTGATGAAATAACCGTTGTTATAAGTATTTTAATTTTAATGATATTTGAATATTTAATATAATTTGCAGTGTTTAATTATGTTTGATTATTAATTTATTATAAAATATAAATATTTGCCAGCCAAAGTGGGTACAGTGTGGGCAATCATCGGTTAAAATTAATATTTTATTTATATTTTTATTTTTAATATTAGTTTGCCGAAAAACTCAAAAACTTGCCCAATTACTGGGAAAAGTAATAGAGATTTTAATACAGCCATTTTTTTAAAGTATTATATCCAAAAACTTATTTGACGTTTTTTTACAAACTTTATTTGATTATATAAAATACAATAATGAAAAAATGATACAAATTTACCGTCAATTTATATAATAAAATAATAAAAGTTGACACTACAAATCGGATCTCACGTGGACGTTTGTTTTTATACGTCATCTGATCCCTCAAATTTTTGTTTTGTAATCGTTAAAATTGGTGAAAGTATAAAAGGGTTTCGATTATAGATTTTGTACAAAAATATATACAGTTCACTCATCCGTTTATGTTGGAATAACCTCACCAGCGCGTATGCACGAATAGGGAGATCCGGGGCGGAGGATCCGACCCGGCGGAACGGGATGACTAATTGCGGTGCACGGAGCGCAATTGGATAACTAGAAACGACGCACGGACCGCATACAGAGTTTTTAAAAAGCGGTGCAATAATAACGTGTTATCGCCAGATTTAAATAAACGTTCATACCGAGTATATCCGAAGATAGAGAAATATATCGTTGTCTCCCTTTATATTGAATTTTACCACGATACATTAATAAAACCATGGTTTTACGAATATAAATTAATAAATAAAAGTCCGATAACCAATTGTACGAAATTCACAAATTGGTAACGCGAAAAAATAAATCGCGCGTACCAAAGCCCATTTTACTGGATATTTGAGCGCTAGACTCCGGTTTATGCTACTACCTAAAATTTAAGTTGGATATTTTCCTATTTGAAAAACCAAAAATTTAAAAATTGGATAAATCTAATATGTTTGGATTAACAATTTGAATTGCACGTTATTGTGCGACGATTATATGGTTTTTATCCACGTAAATAACCATTGCAAAAACGGTAATAACAAACAATATATTAAATACGCCCGATAAAAATAGGCACGAATTCGAGGCGCAATAGCTACCTATAACGCAATTATTACGCACATTTGCCTGGGCCAAAATAATCGAAACGAACGGGATTAGCGATATATAATGGTTAAAATATATCTACCCGTACGTATGGGATTAATTACCGCCTGATTCTCAACAACCATTGGACCCTAGAATAGCCATTATATATTTTATGTAAAATTATTACGAAACCCTAGTTAGCAAACGCAAAGCTCAAAATGCGGTAATAGACTTTTAAACAATAATTGCGCGACCGATATGAAGAAAAGTTTGAACATTGGATAAATACAAATTCGACCAAATGACGGGCGAAATCCGTAAAACGTACGTCGATTTGTTAAAAAAGATGTGCGGATTTATCCCAGGAACAAAGAATGACGATAAATTTGTGCGATTCTTCAAGGATAAAGACGATCAAGGAAAAGAATAAGCCAGCGAATAAAAAAAAAGGAAGGCCAGCGTGCGAAGACGATATTTATTCCCCAATAAACCGTATATTAATTTGTTAAATACGATAAATAAGGAAGTTATATCACAAACCGATGCGTGCGAAAAGCACGCCAAATTTGATCCCAAATATAATAGGCGCGCACGACCTAGGAAAAGGTATTTTAGCTATAACGTCGGGTACCCCCTGATGGCCACCCCCCCTGTTGGCCACCCAAAAATAACAACACTTTTATTTTTATCCTCCAACTTCTATTATAAATATCTCGACGAGTTTTTCACTTTTGGATTTACTTTTTTCTCATCTTAATTTTTTAATTTGCAATGAAGCAATATACCAAAAAGCAGCCCATTTTCGCCATTAAAAACGTTAATAATGGCGAATCAATTGCAAAAACCTCCCGAAAATAGGGTATACCTAAAAATACATTTCGTGACCGTTTTTAAGGTTTTTAACCTTATAAATAAACACAAACCCCTTTTTAAAAGCTTTTTCCTAAACAGGAAAAGCATTTAACTAATTTGGTATTTACCCACATAACTTTGAAGTTTCCACCAACGCACCAAAAACTCCGTTTTTTTGCAAAACGAATTTTTCAGGCCGCCGGTAAAATATAAAATTTTGGAAAACGTTGGATGACCAGTTTTTTGGTTCATTAACCAATCCTGAAAACCCAAAGGCCCCGTCAAATAAAAACGCCCGGGCTAGTGGGACTATTACGGAAATAATTAAATTTTAGGGGTTTTATATTATTTACCCCGTTATTAACGATATTAAACCGGAAAATTGGTGGCATATGGACAAAACCGGCATAATGGAAGGTAAAGGATCTAAAAGCCTAATATTAGGTTGTAACGGAATCCGGCCGTTACAGCGGAAAAAACCCGGAACGCGGGGTTGGACGACTATAATCGAATATATATCGGTTACGGGTATTACCCTCCCTCCCTTCGTTATATTTTGGGGAAAAAACGTATAATAATAATAGTTTCCAACGGATTTAAACCTTTTTAATAATTAACAATTTTATGCAACCGAAAACGGGTGGACAAATAACGAAACGGCTATCGACTGGTTAAAAAGGGTGTTTATTCTGTATACCGAACCTAATACCCCTAAAAAACGGTTATTAGTGCTCGACGGCCATAAATCATATATAACGGACGAATTTATATTTTCTTGCTTGCAAAATAATATTCAACCCGTATATTTACCCTTCTATTCGTCACAGGTACTCCAACCATTGGATTTATTGGCTTTTGGGCCGTTAAAAAAGGTTTATCGACGTTAATTTGGATTTATTAACCAATTTTGCTGTTTAACAGTTGTTGGAAAAAGAAATTTCTTTTTTTGCTATAATATAACCAAATCGAAAGCATTTACAGCAAAAAACATTTAATGTGGGTGGTATATAAAGGGTTTATAGCCGGTAAATTTAATTAAACCATTTTAAGCCCTTTTTTGTTCAAAAATAGCAACGCCAACGTTATAAAAAATAAGGATAACGGTTTATGGAGGGATAAAACACCGGAAAGCCCAACCCAAAAAATTAACGACCCGTTTTTACTTATTTGGAAAACCCTTAAAACGACCCGAAATATTCGATTTTAATTGCAAAGATTTTTCAATCCAATAAAACCAACGCTATTTTACGTCTTTTATTTGCAAAAATCCAAAAAAGGATCGAAACCAAAAATATATTTTCGGTTCACGCGCAGTAAAAAATCAATTTATTGGAAGCACAATTGGAGGCAATACGGCGGGCGAAAAAAGGGTAATTCGGGATCCAAACGAGCTTTTGGTTAGTAAACAACATATTATTGGATTGCAGGAAAATGATACAAAAAGTGTGGAATTTGTAGCTGATGAAAAAAAGGGTAATAAACCAGAGCAGCTTGAAAACGATGGTATTTTTGTGCGTTAATAGTTCTATATTTAAATTAGTTTAGAAAAGTAGGTATTTCGTTGTTAGATTTTGAGGTGTGGCCAATAGCGGTGGTTCCCATTACGGGTGAACCTACGTTAATAATATAAAAAGGGACGTGCGAAGCACTATTTCCCAACCTGCTTGCGTTGCTCCAAGTGGCATAAGACCGCACCGGCAAATAATACCTGTTAAATAAAGGGTCGCAGGACGCCAATTTTACAAATAGGCGATATTACCGCAATTAGCAAAGATTGAAAGGACGCGCGTACATTCCAAACTATAAACAAGGAGGGATATAAAAGGAGTACGCCAAATTACTAGGCCCAAAAATAAGCAGATATTAGGACAAAAACGCAGATGTTTGTTTTATATATAAAAAGCAGAATTGTCGATTTTGGAAATATATCAAAAAGGAAAAGGGAAACACACGCTGAAAATACCACCAAGCGTGCGATATATTGGGCAAAGAATACGAGGACTTTAGTTAATTTTTAACAAATTGGGAGGTAAGTAGGCCGCAGCCGCGTGACGATCTAAATAATATTAACCACGAGGACGACAATAAGAATGATAAATACCATTTCGCACAATTCCTGCAAAATTAGGAGTATATCCATTGCGAGACGGGCGGAAACATATATATAACAAAGTTAATATCATAAACAAACCAGTTTATATTGCATAACCAATATAATATGATATATTAAAGTGAATTATGGGGTATAGGAGCAGTACGTATATCCATAGCCGGAAAGTGCCAGGTATTGGTATATTTGAAAAAAAAACCCGCGCGCACGCATTAACGTTGGGCTCCACATCTCCGACCCCCCTAAAGTCCGGCCCCTAAAAATATCTACTCAGCCACGTCAACCCTTTGTTTTATTTTATAAATATCTAGACGAATTTTTCACTTTAGAACTTGCATTTTGAAGATTCTTGCTCCAAACTTTCCAATGAAACAGTACACTGAAAATCAGCTTCTTGCTGCCATTTCTGACATAAGAAATGGCAAATCAGTTCACAAAACCTCGCAAAAATGGGGTATTCCTCGGAGTACCCTTCACGATCGTTTAAAGGGGGCCCAGTCAATTCAACAAGCGAAAAGATTTTGTCAAAGGCTTTCACAGGAGCAGGAGACCTATTTGGCAGATTGGGTACTTGCGCAGGCCGCGTTAGGCCTTCCGCCAACGCATCAAGAACTACGCTATTTTGCGGAACGAATTCTTCAGGCCGCCGGAGAAAGAAAAAGCCTTGGGAAACATTGGGTTAGCCGTTTTATAGCCCGATATCCAATTTTGAAAACCCAAAGGCCCCGGCGAATAGAAAATGCCCGGGTTAATGGGGCTACAACCGAGGTAATTAAATCTTGGTGGTCCTATTTGAAAAATCCCGTTATCGATACTATAAAACCGGCCAACCGTTGGAATATGGACGAAACAGGTATAATGGAAGGCAAAGGATCTAATGGCCTGGTGTTAGGGCGTAATAAAATCCGGCCATTACAGCGAAAAGAGCCTGGAACGCGGGGTTGGACGAGCATAATCGAATGTGTATCAGCTACGGGGGCTGTTATACCTCCCCTCGTTATATTTAAGGGGAAAAACGTACAGCAACAATGGTTTCCAGCTGATTTAAGTCCTTTCGATACCTGGCAATTTCATGCAACAGAAAACGGGTGGACAAATAATGAAACAGGTATCGAATGGTTAAAAAAGGTGTTTATTCCAAATACCCAACCTTTAACTCCTGAAAAGCGTTTATTAGTTCTCGACGGCCACGGATCACACGTCAGCGACGAGTTTATGCTTGTTTGCCTCCAAAATAATATTCAGCTTTTATATTTACCTCCTCATTCGTCGCACGTTCTTCAACCGTTGGATTTATCGGTTTTTGGGCCGTTAAAGGAAGCTTATCGACGTCACCTGGGATTTGTAAACCAGTTTTGCTGTTCAACGGTTGTTGGGAAACGAAACTTTCTACTTTGCTATCGAAAAGCCAGATCAAAAGCATTTATAGCAAAAACCATTCAATCTGGTTGGCGTACGACGGGGTTATGGCCGGTGAACTTGGCAAAACCACTTTTAAACCCGTTTTTATTAGAAAATAGCAACGCCAACGTCGAAAAAGGTAGAAATAACGGCTTCCAAAGGGATAAAACACCGGAAAGCCCAAACCAAAAAATTAACGACCAATCTTTACTTATTTGGAAAACCCCTAAAACGACCCGAGATATTCGACTTCAACTACAGGAAATTTCCCGGTCCGAAAAAAGTAACGCCACTTCACGGCTTTTGTTTGCAAAAGTCCAAAAAAGCTTCGAAACCAAGGATATCTTATTGGCTGAAGCTCAGCAAAAAATCAGTTTGTTAAAAGCAAAATTGGAGGCGGTACGGCCGGTCAAAAGGAAAAGGGTAATTCCGGATCCCAACGAGCTTTTGGTCAGCAAAAAAAACGTTTATGAAGCACAGGAAAATAATAGGGACTGTTTAGAGGATTTGAACGATGGAGAAGAGGTTAGCGAACCGGGAGAGCCTGACAATGATTGTATTATTGTGCGTTGATAGGTTTACATTTAAATCGGTTTATAAAAGGGGTATTTCGTCGTTACATTTTTCAAGGGGGCCGGACTTTAGGGGGGTCGGAGATGTGGAGCCCAACGTTAACTGGACACCGTGATTAACAAAAATGCGATTTGAAGCAGGCGAAATTGCGCAAACCGTTGGAATTATAACCATGGAAAACGTATTGGGTACAATTATTTACCATATTTTGGATATATAAACCCCATTCCTATTTTATTTGCACGATACAAATAAACTTAAAACTTATTTCAATAATGTGGACAACGTTATTATACGCAAAAATGGTACTTAAATGCCAATGGTAAGGAATTGGGGACATTTATCTTTTAATATTAATTGTACGGAAGCGATGTTGTTTTTTACAAAATAAGAATTCCGAAAGTTATATATAAAGTTTGGCCACCTTTACACTGAAAAGTTAAATAAATTGATAAAAAAAGCAGTACACCAAAACGTGCGATAGGAAATCCTGGAAGAACTTACCACAATTTGCCACTCATACCAAATGCACGACCCAATACCCCAACGATTTAGTTTTTTTATGAAAAACGAATGCGGATTTGATAATAAAAATATAATGGACGTATAATGAATGGATAAAAAATTAATGCTATACGTTATATATAATGCAATTGGATTCCAAATTGCCATGTTTGTAAAGGATATCTTTGCGCGAACAATTTGGAACGCACTATGTAGGACTTTAATTTATATTTAGCTAAATCCACCAAATATTATTACGTACGACCCAGGGAAGAATTTCGCGTCGAAAATTTTTTTAGCAACCCAAATATATTGGGAATTGCATGCAAAAAAATACCTGTAAAGGCATATTGGGCATTAGGGAAAATAAAAGGCCCGCACGCTCCGTCAAAACGTGCTTAAGACATTTTTTCCCAGGATTTAAAAAATAATGCGGACAACCAAATTACTTTGCAAATAACAGTTAAAACCCTAAACAATATAGCCGGGCCGGACGGACTAATCCCAATATTAATAGTTTTTAATACATACCCCAATAATAACGAAAATTTAACATTATCAACAATTATTGCACAGCGTACAATATTGTTAGGAAAAACAAAAAAAGCGTTGGTAAAATAAAAAGCGGAGCTTGTTATTCATCGTGCGTTTGACACAAAAAGCGGACCGCGCGTACAAAATATGCTTACAATTACGTTGGGTAACGCAATGTGAATATAAACAGAAAACGAAAAATGGAAAGGACCGTACCAAATCCAGGCTGTAAATTAAACTGATATTACAGTTTTCACTAGCAATATACCCGGAATATTCCGCACGACGCATTGTAAACCGCTTTACCGTGATTTGAAAGAGAAGGAAGCGCACAATGCGGATTAAAACCTGCCATAAAATAAATAAAAACCGCGCGCACAATTTACGCCATTAGCCCAACCAACGCACAACCCGGAGGTATATGATTATGCTAATCATATGTGTTATTTAGCATGTAATGGGTCCACATTTATCTATATAGAAGCCACAGTAGATAGTGCCGAAATGGAGCTGTCGGGGTGTCGGATTTTCCGTTAAATTTTGTGTTGCAGGAGTTGCGATTCAAAGGGTTAGCGATTGGGGTTTACCTTATACCGGGTTTAACATCCACCCACCACCTACGAGTTAGCTACCCTGTCTCGGGTTGAAATTTTCACCAAATTAGCAAGTCAGTGCGAACCCAGAAATGGTTTATATAGAAATGAGGGTGTTTTTTTAACAACGCATACAAAATAATTTTTCGAAAAATCATGTGCGGGACCGGAACACTTTCAGGGATGCGGACCCCCATTTCGATGTCGGAAAATATAAAAGGGAAATAAAGCAAAGTTTCCCCTACCAATAAATTTAAACTATTAATTCCAAAATTAATAAACCATTTTAATGAATAATTTAGTGTATTAAACTCTATAATTACAGTTTTTTATCGCGCAATTAGCACCACGTCGCACTCAGATTAATACCTAAACTGTTGTAACAACCCATAGTATTAACAGGTTATAAGCCCGGAAAGGTTTTAGTTTGTGCACCAAAATGCATTTTTCATAGCTGGAAAGCCTGAACTTTAGGTTTTATTTTGGTCATTATCGCATTTTTACAGCACGTATGTTAACAAAAGTGTTGCTGTTTTTGTGCCAAATTGCTGGTTTTAGGCGCTAATCTAGCACCTAACCCCCTATATTAACAATAGGGATCGTTAAAAACTAACGTTCGATTTAAACCTAATTTTCAGGTATTGCAACGCTCGCTTGCATTGCAAATCGAACATTTTTTGGTGTGGTTCTTGTGGATCGTGCACGCCATTGCAATTGGCTTAAAATTTTAATTAGGTTCACGTTAGCGAGTCAGGCCCAAAAACCCCTATATTTGTTAGTTAATAGCCCATTAAATTTCTAATACGTTTAATGGGGTTTACAATATCCCACAAACCCGTTTAAATTTTAGCGAGTTTAGTAGGTTTTACAACAGCCCACAAACTCATTAACAGAATTACGTTAATTGGCTCGTTACCCTGCACGATACCCTGCAGATTACCCTGCACCCACTTGGCGAATTGAATTCGTTACGTGCACCTGGATTGGTACAAATACCAGGGCACCCACTAATTGCGGATTTTAGGGATTCTAACCCTGTATTTTAATGGACTTCGACCACTGAAAATAGCAATAAGCCCTGTTATGGGCATTGACAGTCCTATAACCGTTAAAAGGCAAACGGTATAGCAAATCCTAGTTTTAATAGAGTATTTAACCTTAGGCTGATAGGTTGGTTAATTATTATAATGAAAATAGCGAATTGCAACTATAATCCAAGCTACACTATAATGAAAAACAGCCCTATGTCGAGCCTTCCAGGCCCAGATGCAACAGGTACGGGGCCTAAACCCAGCCCAAACAACGGTTTAACGGCTAAATTACAGACCTAAAACCTGCAATTAAAAGCGTTAATTACGCAAATAAATTAGTTTCAAAGCACATTTGCCCAATTAATTACCCTGCTAATCCTTAAAAGTGGTAATTTAACTAATTTTAACCGTAGTTCGGATGTTATACCCGCTACCCTACCTCCTAATTCACATCGTAACCTAATCTTAAGTAACGGGATAGGTAAAAAACTATCGAAACGGGTATTTTCCTTCCCCGAAAATTGTAAATTGGTAACGGTTAGCAATTACAATTTAAGGAAACAGGCGTTAATAGTACAATTTAGGGCTATAAAAGCAGCGAAATCTATTGCCAACCCTAAAATTAGCTATACCTTGCCGGAATACGAGCAATTAATCCTATTATTGCTTATAAAAAACAGTTTAACCGAAATTCTTTTAAAATCCATTGCAAGGTATTCCAGCCCCGTAACGGTTTATAAAACCCTGAAAACAGCTATTTCGTTGCGCCCGAAATTAATCGAGATTTATTATTTCGGGAATCCACGCTTTAATTGTTTCGAAATTTAAAAGATTAATACCAAAATTTAATAGTCGTTATAACTCCCTGGCAGCTTATTTAACGAATGTTAACATGTAAATTAACCCCGTAAGCCTATAAACTTAGTATTGACGGGCCCTGGAATGGGTATTCTCCACCTGGACCGAACGCCAACGCAATACCCCACGTGTTTTGCGGGCTATAGGCCAAAATTGGGAAAAGCTAAATTTGCGATACCTTATAGCCAATTTTATATCCGGAAATTCGATTTTAAGGCTTTACAACGGCTAAGGGCGCTAAATATAGGTTTAAAGGTCGAAAATCAGTTTGAAAAAAGCGCTAAACAAGGGTTGAAAAGGAAAAGAATGGGCAGGAAACCACTTCTAAATCACGAAAAAAGGGTAAAAACCCTAATCCGGATTCTGCTTTTGCAAAAAATACTAAATCCTCCTCCAGCGAGTCAGCCGTTGGAACGTCCAGAGTTTCCATGGATTTCGAATTATTTACGGGTTCGATTCCAGGTGGCGTGAACGAACACGCACCGTATAACGCCCTGGAAAAGGAGGTTAATTCCGTTATTAGCGGAATTATTAAATTAAATTCGGATTCGGATTCGGAACCCGATACCGGTAAAACGCTTAAACCATAAACCTGAACAGCTAACTTTAAAACCTAAACGAAACCTGGACGCCGCGTAAAATGGGCACCTAAATTTTGGAAGCTAGGTTACCCTATCATATATAATATAGGTAATACGCACCATATTTTTGCAAATAGGCAATTTTTACCAATTATACCCCCGGCTTAACAGTCGAAATCGGTATCGGAGGTGGCCCTGTTAGGCTCATAAACACCGGAATTATTGAAATACAGGTCCGTTACGGCCAAAAAGCTAACGAACTTGGAAAGGCTGCGTTAAATCACGTTCTATATATCCCCTCGTTTCGTATGAATATCGTCGATTGCCTTATAAATTATAATATAGGGGGCGTATTATTAAAAAGGCCTCGTAGAATAAGGATTGCAAGGCGTGGGGACGTCTACATACCGCTAAACATTTGTTTTGTTTAAAGGTTAAATGCTGCGATATCCATATTCGAAATAGATTTATTTCGAATTACGCCTGTATAATAGGTAAGTAAAGCACCGCTTCTAAAATGGCTTTACACAGGGTTATAAAAGGTTACGCAACCCCTATGGCAATAAAGTTGAATATCATAAACCCTAAAGGGGATTACAAAACTTACATTAATTCGGAATTGGAAAAAAATACGGTAACGGAAAAGCTAAATCCTAAACAAAATACGGAAATAGCCGTAAATTCACCTGTAGCGCAAAACTTTAACGGTAAAAACCCTGCAAGTCCACGTGGAATGGGGCCCCGCAAACCCGACAGGCCGCTAAGTAACCCTTTTATGCAATTTAATATAAAAGGGATTATTTCCGAAAAAAGGGTTTCTCACATTAAAAATCCGTTCTTAGAACCTCCTTTATTATCGGATTTAAAGCCAGCCCCTGTAAATTACCTCTTTTTAGGGCTAAAACGAATTACGGACGGCTGGTTAACCCCTAAAGGAGACGGAATTAGAGGTAATTGTAACGAAATCCAGGCCCAAAAAACCCTGCTATTACACAGGCGTTTGGGGCATATAGGGTTATTATTGCTAAAAAAATCGTTAAAATTATGGAAGGTTTACCAAATTTCGACAAAATTAGGGCAATTACCTATATTACTTGCGTTAAAGCTATTTTTGGTAGGCGTACGAATAAAATCGCACTCCCTACACCTCCAAATATATTCGATTTTATAAAGGGTGATATAATAACCCTTAAACCTAATCCTTATATTAAAAAACCCGTATTTTTGTTACCAGTGGACCGAAAATCACGTTTTCGGTGGTCGATCCCATTACGAAATAAAGCCGGACCTAAGGTTTGTATGGTTATTAAGGGCTTTTTTAAGGTTTTAAAATCTACCTACGGGCGTTACCCCTTCAATCTTCAATCGAAAGGGGATACGAAATTAATGCAAAATTTTAAAATCGGTTGATGAATAAAAATATTAATTCTAGGATTTTAAACCCCTATAACCACGGCCGAAACGGCTCAACGGAACAGTCCGTTAAGGTTATTTAAGACAACCTTGAATTTATTACTATAGCGGCAGGGTTACCATAATATTCATAATGTTATTTATTACCTGCCGTAGTTAATTCAATTAACCGTATAGCGGTAATCAATAGGGATTAAATACTTTACGAGGAATTGTATCCCGAATTTGAGCCTGGATTACCGTATCAGCCCCAGTAAGTGATTTTCGGGTTATAAGCACTGTATACCAGGCTATTATGCCGTTGGAACAACGCCAAAAATTTAATCATTCGGTTCATTGCACCGAAACGGTGAGGTTTTTAGCCCTTTGATCAAATTCCACAGCGTTAGTTTACGCAACCGCTAAACCGGCCGTACACAAAACCTTTACCGTAAAAATTTCAAAGGGTATAACCGCTGAAAATTTGGCTATTCCAGGGGAAACGTAACAGATTTAAAAGGGGATATTAATTCTGAATCTGAAGACGAAATCAACAGCTTTCCAGCGGATAATTATCCCCTAAAAAGCCCTGAAAGAATAGGGTATTTACCACCTGTTATACGGCATTTATCACCTGGTACAGGGCATTTACGACCTTTTGCACCGCAGCTACCACTCGTTACAGGGCACTTAAACCTTGAAAATATAATACTGGCCAGGCCTGTACAGCCTACCGTTCCCCCCTTCAGGACCTATAACGGTAGCGGTACCTAACCTAGTACGTAAAACAGCAGCAATTGCGGTGTTGCTAACATTTAGAATAACGAATATGGAGTTAAATTCGCAGTTCGGAAACCCAAATTTAATGGATATAAATTACGTGCATTATTTTTGGTTTTAACCCAAAAATACACTAAAGAAAAAGCCCACTAAAAAAACGAGCGAAAGAGTTATTAATAGGCCCTGAATAGCCTTAAAAATACCAAATAGTTAACTGTTTTAACGTTTAAATTCGACCAAATCGTTACTGAAAAAACGTGCCGTTTTATCCCCAAACTTAAATAGCATACAGGCCGTGAGCTCACTTTTACCCAGCCGGTAGTTAATTTAAAAAGGATGAAAATAATAAGCCTATAAAATACAAAACTAGGCTTGTTATGAGGGGGTTTTAACAGGTCAAAGGGTTAAATTATAACGAAACTTTCGCTAGCACCAATATACCACAAACCTGGCGTATATTACTAATTATAACTAATCCATAAAATTGGGAAATTAAATCAATCGATTTCATCGGTGTCTTTTTAAAAAATGACCTTACCGACGTGGATATATATTTGCAAATCCCAAACGGTTTTAACGAATGGGCTAAATTTTGTAACTCTACCACCGCTAAAGCTTTAGTGAAAACGGGTTATAATCCGAAATAATTGCAGGTTACAAGTTGGAAAAGGCGCTATCCGGTTTCAAACAGGCTCCAAGAAAATGGCCAAACAAGCTAGAAACCCTATTTTTTAAAAAAAGGTTTAAACCGTAAATCTTTAATCCCGCTGTCGTTTACAACGTTGAATCCAAACATTTGATCGTTACTTTTGTAAACGATTACCTGCTAATAGGTCCTAAATTGAAAAATATTTTGGGTTTAATAGCCCGTTGTAATAAAATATACGCGTTGGAAAACGATGGCCCTGCAACCTATTTTTTAGGTGTTCAAATAATAAGAATTGACTAAGCGGCTATTTTAACTCTATTATAATCAATATGTAGCGAAAGCATTTACAACGTTCGAATTACTCAATTGCAAATCTTTATCTACTCCCTTATAACCGGGTGTGCTAAAATAAAATGCGAGTACGCCCGTAATTGCGCTGGAAACCAAGTTACTACAGCGTATTATCGGCGTTTTAATAAATTTAATACTATTAACGCGCCCGGACATTGGTTCTGCGGTTGAGTGGCTTTTACGTTTTTTAACAAAAATTACTTTTATCCATTTAACAGCAGCTACAAACCTATTACCTTATTTAACGGATATTGAATCCTTATTTATTTATTTCGAAAAGAAAGTATTTAAAGCTGAATTACCACCTCATTCTTTAATAGGGGATTTTGAAGGTTTTGAATTATTGGGTTTTAATAATAGCGATTTTATCGGGGCTAGGGAAGACTTAAAATCCACCTACGGATATATGTATACTGTTGGAATAGAGGGAATCGCGGTCAAATGAACAATAGAGCGATAAATCACGTGCAATGCCGCAGAGGCCACTTGCTCGTGACTAACCCGCCCAATTGCGAGTATAAGATGGAAGGACGTTCAAAAACTCACCTCTAGACAGTTTTATAGAACAGACAATTGATATATATTTTTATACTCGCATAAAAACGTTTTATTAATCGATCGACATTACGAAAAACCTATTCACACTGCTTAATATTATTCACGTAATATAGAAAAGCAAGATGAAGGGACTAACCGTTAATACCCTTAATTTATAAATGTTCAGGACCAATAGGATATCCCACAGTTAAGAAAGAAAGTCGTCCTAACTAGTCAAGAATTTTACATTGAACGGATAACGTTTTTACAAAACGTTACGTCAAAAAAGGAAATGATAATCGTAGTTTTACGAGTGCTTAAGGGCTTTTGGAATACATTATTGGGGTGAATTCCTTTATAATTAACAAACAACAATAAAAACTTATATTATTGGACAAAATTACATAAAATAAACGCAGAAACCGGTACCCAGGTTGACGACAAGCGCCATAATGGGGTACGAGCCCTTTTCGACAGTATATGGTCGAAGTTTCAACTACTTTTATCAACATGGGAATGAATTAACGTGGAATTTCTATACGAAGCCTCCCACGAACCCTCCCACGAACTCCCGGAAAGCCCAGATAAAATATTAGTAATTCGGCCAAAAATAAGGATTTTTAACGTATTTAACCGATTTAGGGAGGACGAATGCGGACAAACACTATTAACCTCGTACCAAAAAGATTTCAAAGGATAAATTGGACACTATTTTATAACCTGAAATCCTTTATTTTAAAAAGCTTTCAAAAAATATTTCGAATTTTTCAAAATTATTTTACCGGGGAAAAGAAATGGAAAAACGGTTAACGATTTACGAACAGGTAAGTTAGAATTACATATTACGATTGAGGTATCGGATTACCTGTTCTTAGGGTAAAGTACAAGGGGTTAAAGCAACTGAACGTCTTAACTGGGTAACTGGGGTTTTTAATGACTGGGGTGAAATTATAATCGTTTTCAAATAAGTATTGAGGTTAATTAAGGTTTAATTGCTGCTTAACAATCCCCAAGTCAAATCTATCCACATAATAATATATATGTTTTATATAATCCGTTATCCTGAACGTAATATGTGTAATATACTCCATAACCAGCATATTATTTGTTCTCCTATAATTA
This sequence comes from Pyricularia pennisetigena, assembly GCF_004337985.1. Lineage (NCBI taxonomy): Eukaryota > Fungi > Ascomycota > Sordariomycetes > Magnaporthales > Pyriculariaceae > Pyricularia > Pyricularia pennisetigena. The sequence goes on from NC_043742.1 coordinate 643,398, forward strand.
ATATATAATATATCCATTATATCGTTTTTTGGCGGTCACGCGGGGTTACGTAATCCACTTGTTATATAATCTTATTTCCTATCGGTCGGTGTTTTCTTTAGTCGAATATCGTTAAAAAGGGTGTAACCCCGCCAGGCTTTATTAGTACCGGCCCAATTATTTAATTGTAACATTAAATTTCCTTTCCTTTAACCCAATCCCTTTAACTTTAAATAATGCATACTCCCCAAATCCTTGTTTTTATTTTTAAATTCCTTCCTTGCTAATTGTTCTACACCATATTCGGTCCCGTAATCAAATCTCGTGGCCGTACGTCCACCGTTCGTCGTAACGATTGGCTTTTCATGTTTTTTTTTCGGTGGTCGAAATGCCTTTTTATTCTGCTTATAAATCGCAGGGGATTGCGAAATACGCTACATCGCCCGGGGATTTTTTCGCTGTATCGAATATATTCGCCAGGGTCGCTCGCAATGCAATATTATAGGTATCTCCCGAAAATAGCTGCATAAAATCGCGGCTTAACATTTAAAATTTAAATTTAAACTGGAAACGGCAGAAAAAAAAGGTTTTCGTTTGCGTGAACAAAAAAAATATGGTTTAAACAAATACCAAAAACAGTTCGTCTTAATATCGACAATTTGAAGGAATTGGATCGAATGGAGCGTAAAAAAGTAAAATAGGAGGAACGGCGGGGATCGGCCGAAATTTTACCAAAAATATTTTTGGAATCGCTTTTTTGGATTTCAATTCTGCTTCGGATTCGATATTCCCAATAAATCCTTTAAATGCTTTTTTATTGAATAAAGTAAATATTTTTACACAATATTTAATTGCTAAACTATTTAATTCGTGTATTCTAATTTATTGTATATATTCATCGTTTTTTCCTAAGTTCGTTTTGTAATATAATTTAGAACTCTGGTCGATTTTTAGCTTTTGGGAATGGTAAATGGTGCTTTTTTAGGTCGTCCTTTTTTGGCTAATTTGCTTGCAAATTCAACTTTTAATGATATTGGCGGAATAATTCCTTGCAATTTTAAGGTGGTTAAAGGGCTCCCAAATATTATTTTCGTATCCATAGTTTCCCTATTTAAGGAAATATTTTATTTTGCCGTAGTTACGTTTGTGGTTCAGTATTCGTTCGACGTCGTACGTTTTTTTACGTCGATTTCCATTGTCTTTTATATATTAATACCGTGCGATACTGGTTCCAATAATAAGACGTGGAACGTTGGGTAGACTTTTATAGTTTGTGGTAATAATAGTTTGTAATCAGTTTCGCTAATTCTTTTACTAATTTTAAAAAGTCCAACTCTTTTGAAATTAAATTTGCTATTTCGTCGCTGTATGTTTATATTACGTCGAATAAAATAAGGGCTATCTCCCTTTTGGAAAAATAATCCTTTTATCCGATATTAATTATTGTATTGAATCATTTTTGCTCGTATAAATTTCAATTTTTACTGTAATTCTTAATGGAATTTTCGTAATTCGTTTACTTGTTTATCGGTTCGTGGGGCCGTAATCGTGGTTCTAAATTCTCCATATACGGTAGAATTAAATCCGTAACCGGTATAGAACGGGGTTTTTTCAATATTTTCATTTTTTAAATTATTATATACGAACTGTACCGTGGGTAACAACTGTTACCCAACTATTCTGTTTATAGTTTACATAATATTTTAGGTATTGTTTTAATATTTGTTTGGTTCGTTTTATTTATCCGTGCGTTTGTGGATGGAATATTATAAATAACTTGTGGTCGGTTGCTAGCTATTCCATTATCAATTTCCAGAATTTTGATTTAAAAAGCTTATTTTTATTCATAAAAACACTCTCTGGAAGCCCGTGGTAGCTAACAATTATTTGTAATAATGTGTAGGCGATTTTTTCGGCGTCATTATTTTTTTTATTAAGTAGGAAATAGGCGTATTTCGTAAATTCATCCACTACAACTAATATATTATCGTATTTAATTTTTATAAGTCGCTTTTCATAAGGTGGTAATTTAACGATAAAATCCATTAAAATGGTTTGCCAGGCTTTATTAGGGGTTGGTAAAGGCTGTAAAAGCCCATAAGGTTGTTGTTTTGCGAATTTGCTTTTTGCGCAAAATTCGCAATTTGTAATGGCTTGTCGTACTTTTTATCGTATTCCTTTAAAATGATGTTACTGTTTTAACCGTTTCCAAATTTTGGAAGTTCTTTGGTGTCCGTGGGCTTTACTTTCGTGAGTTTTCCGTATTTCCTTTGACATAATTACCGTATTGGTCGTTATAAGGCTTCGGTAAATTGGTAAAAGATTTCCGTTGTCGTTTACTGTAGAAGTCTTTCGTATTTCCTCGGGTATTATGTTTTCGTAATTTGGTTTTTTGGTAAAGGCGTCGGCCCTACCGTTTTTTATTTTTTTGATGAATAATCCTAAAATGGAATTTTAATAGGAATGTTGCACATTTAATTTGTCGCTTATTCAATACTTTATTGGTGGTAAAATGGGTTAAACGTTTGTAATCCGCGTAAATGACTATTTTGTATTTAATTCCGGATAATTGTGGTTTCCATTTTTCAAATACTGGGATAATAATTATAAGTTTTTTGTCGTGGATTTGGTAGTTGAATTCTGGTTTATATAGTTCTTGTAAAGAAAAGCGCAAAAATGCAGTCGTTTTTTTCGTTTCGTTGGTTAAATTATCCTCCGATTGCTTAATTGGTTACGTCGGCTTGTATTCTAAAAGGTTTTATTAAATTTATTAGTTTGAAAATTGGTTTTCGTACTATTGCATTTCGTAATTGTTCGAAAGCCTATCATATTTATTCTGTCCATTGGAATTTTGAACCCTTTTTGGTTATATTGGTCAATGGGGTGGCGATCGCGCCGTAATCTTTAATAGATTGTCTATACAATTTCACAAATCCGAGGAATACCCGAGCATTTTTTATGTTTTATAATTGGGGCCATTCCTTTACTATTTGGATTTTCAATCTTTCCATCCTAATTTTTCCCGAGGCAATAATATATCCTGGGAAATTAATTTATTTGTTATAGAAAATGCATTTTTCGGGTTTAAAGCAAAATTTAGCGTTCTGTAGCTCTTATAACATTATGTAAACGTGTTTTTTATGTTTTTCCAACGCTTTGGAAAAATTAAGGATATCATCCAGGTAAATAACGATAAAAATGTTTAAACATTCCCTAAAAACGTGGTTAATTATAATTTGGAAAGTTGCGGGGGCGTCGGTAAAACCGAAAGGCATTACCAGGTATTCGTAATATCCTCGTTTAGTGCGAATTGCTGTTTTCGACTACCCACTTTTCTTAAAGCGATTAGATTATATATTATTTCAAGGTTTAATATCTTAAATTAGTATATTTAATATAATTCATTTCACAGTTTTTCTATTAGTGGGAGCGGGTAACAATTTTTTATTTTAACGTCTTTTAATTGTTTGTAATCCACACATAATCCTTGTTTTCCGTTCTTTTTAATACTTAAAGGACTGTGTATTTTATTGCTAATATCGATAATTCAATATAACTGTTTTTAAGAATTTTTACAAAGTATTTGTTTAAGATTTCCATTTATATCGGATTTAAACCGTGCATTTTATGGATTTTCGGATGGATTCGTCCTTTAAAAGTATTTTATGGTCAAACGGGCAATGCTCGGGTAATCCTATCTCGAATCTTTGGCTAAATAATCGTATACAAACCTGGTATTCTTTTAAAATTTTGCCGTTTTTGGTCTGTTCCTTTGTAGTTGGTATTATATAATTGGATCGGTTGTGGCCTGTAAATAGTCGTTTTTTGTCCGATATTAGATCCGGGGTTAGTCGTCCTTCCTATAAATACGGCACTTATTTTATATGGTCTTTCCATACCCCATATTTCTTATACAGACCCTATTATACTGGAAATTGTTTAATAATTAAATGTTTTTCCCATTGGATTTGACTGGTAATTTCATTCATCCTGGGGTTGCTTTTTTTTCAAACCAAAAAATTGTTTAAATTATATTTTTATTCCATATTTCCGTAATATCTAGAATAATTTATTTTTTTGGTCCATGGTTTTCGACTTAAAGATGTATGGTGTCTGTTTCGACGGTACCGTTCCCGTATAAAATCGCCATTCTTTTTACGGTTTGCTCTCGATATAGTCTTTTTTTTATTACCAAAATATCCGTCGTTTTTTCACGATCTTTGGGGAAATATAATTGTTTTACGTTCCGCTATTAAGGACCGTTTGTATAGGTTTTCAATTAAATCGTATACTAAGGAATATATATTTATGTATTACCTTCGTGGCCTACATAGCGTTTGCGGTTTTTTTTGCGTTTTCATTTTTGCCGTTGGGTGCCCTTTACCGTCTGGCCATTTTAATTTCTTGACTTACTGGACGCGCGTCGTGGGTCCTTTTTTTGTTTCGAGGCGTATAACTGTTTCTAATTTGAATTTAATCGAATGGGTGTTTTATTGGTGTGGGTATTTTTCGTACGTTTATGGGTATTTTATTGTCCTTTACGCTGGGGATCCACACGATTCTGGCTATCAGTAGGGGTCCTGGTTATCGTCATTTTATTTCGCATTATACCTGTATTTGGGTTAACATATATATTTTGCAAATATTTCGGGTGCATCCGTACCGTGGAAATTGTCTTTGGTTGCAGCATGCCATGGGGTAATCGTCAGAGGCGGTGAAAATTACCGCTGGTTCGGTATTAAATCTCATCTTAATTTCCCAACTGGGTAAATCGGTGGGGTAATGTATTTCGTAAATATTTGTTATTTTACGTCTTCGCAAAAAGAAATCGTGGACTATTTTCCTGTTAAAATACAGTTCACAATTATTTCGAAAACATTTTACCCAAAAAACTTTTTTGTGCTTGGGATGCTTGGTATCCAAAATCGGGTGGTCTCCGAAAATTAAATTAATTGGTTCTATATGGTTTTATATTTATATTCGAAATAACATTCCGGGGAATTGCATTAATTGGTAGTTTTGGTATAAATCGATCAATTTCTTTTGGTATATATGAAAATTGCTTTGCTTTATTGCATTGTATGGGTTGAACGGTATAACTTTTTTTTCGTTAAAATCGGTTTTTAATTTATTATTGGATTCGTTTGCTGGGGTTTGTTCAATTATTCGGATGCGGTAAACTTATCCCATTATTTCTAGTGTTAATTTTTTTAAAATCTCTCATTCCGCAGGTTCGGGTAATTTGGCGTTTTGATTATATGATTCGGTTAATGGTCTGGTTTTAATTAATACGCGGTCTCCTATTGCTAAAATCCGGATATTTTTCGGTTTTTGCGGGTATAATCCTGCATCCGTTTTCGCGCTATAATAGGTTATACAACTGTCGTCGTAACATATAATCCAGTTTATTAGGCTATATTAATCCGGTTATATCGGTTGGTATTTAATGGCGTTTAATCCCCGTAATTCCCTGAAATCGGGGATATTGTTTTAATACCTAACTACGAAATCGGGATATAGGTTTGGAAAATTCCTGGGACAAAAGTTGGCGATATATCCCGGTTTATCACATTTAAAATATTTACCGTTTTTAAAGTTTATGCGAAAGTTTTTATATCATATCGCGTTAAAATTTATAAGTCCGTTATATATTCCTCAGGAAATATTCTACTGGCGAAACGGTTCAAGGTATTAATATTTGCGTCCTATATTAATTTGTCACAAAGTTGGGCCCTAAACGCCCCGTTTTTCTCGTCGTTCCAATTTTCGTTTATAAAATCGGTTATTAATTTTAATTTTTAGCTTTCCGTACTCGGTTAAAATGTCGGGTCGTTTTTTTTTAACAAGTTCGTTTTTAATTTGTTTTCTAAACTTTGCATAAAAACGCGCTATTAGGGTTTCAGGGCCCTATAATAATTTGGCGGTAATTTGTCGAGACTCACTAGTTTATTTGGATACCCATTTAGTTTAAGTAAGGCGCACCAGTTTATATTTGACCATACGATCCTCGTTTGGGTTACCGAATGCTCCCCTAAAATATTTTTCGAAATTTTCGTAATCGTCGAAAATGCGATTGATTTTAATTTTACGGTTTTTTCCTTATCGTGGTCCAAATAATTTCGTAGGGTTAATTAGAACCAGGCCAACGTATCGTTTTTTAACAGCGAAACTGCGTAAATAACTAGTCTCAGGGCTCATCCCTGAAGCCCAGAGCTCCACAATTGATCCACGTCGCTCCACTTCGTGGCTCAATTGCGGTTTTGCAATGTACCTGTGGGTCCATCCAAAGAACGCTCTCGTTCAGGTTTGAGGACAATTTGTCGATTTTCGCCGTTTGTGGCGGTATTTTTGGCCTTTTTTCGACCGACACTCCTTTATTATTCCACAACCACGCAAAAATTTGAAAAAAAATATCGTCGAAAATAGCGTTTGATACCGCTATTAGCAGCGATTTGATTTATTTCTTTACCTATTATAATGGCCGAATTGGATACCACCTGCCCTTAATCCGTTCATGGCGGTACTGTTTTTTCGATTTTTTTTTCGATTTTCGATTTTTTAAAATATTATTCTTAATTTTTGACCAAATTTTATAATTCTCGCACGTGGAGGGTCATATATATATATATATATATATATATATATCGTTAGAATGAATTTTGGTGCATATGTCATATTATATAAGCAGTTAAATGAGCGGATAGGCAAAGTATATATTTTTTTATCTATGATTTACAATTGAAACTCGTTTATATTTCTACCAATTTTAACGATAATAAAACCAAAACTTCAGAGACTCGATTACGTATATAAACAAACGTCCAGCCTCAATCTAACTCATAATATAGGCTCTAGAAGCTGTTTAATAAAAAAGAATGCTAAATGTGCATTTTATAGATCTTTTTGCTTTATTTAATTAATTTTATGTTATTTTTGTTTTGCAGCCAAATTTTGTGGTTCTTGCACGTGGGGGGTGGTATATATATATTTAATACAATAATCCATTTTGGTACGTATATCCGATTATATAAGCCGTTAAATATGCGGATAGGTAAAGTACATCTAATTTTATATATATTTCACAATCGAAATGCTTTCACATTTTGACCAATTTTGACATTAATAAAGCCGAAATTTGAAAAAGCGGATTACGTATATAAACAAACGTCAACGTAAAATCCGATCTATAATACCGGCCCTCTTTATTCTTTTATATAAGAAAATGCTAAATTTGTGTTGTTTTTGTATTTTTTGCTTTATTTGGTTAAATAAAATTTATAAAAAAAAGTTAAATTAGATTTTTCAATAAATCAATAGAAAAATGCATCAATTGAATTCTTTTTCAATCTTACCAATATTTGCGTAAATTATTCAGCTTTTTAACAAATTGTTAGTTAATATAAAAACATCAATAAAACTTTTGGTTTAATCGATAATTGCCTGCACTTTGCAATATTAGGTCTACTAGGCTATAAATACTGTAATTTAAGTTAGAACTAGTATTATCTACCATTATTCAAAATAACAGTTAAATATAAGGAAAAATGACAAACTTTACTCAATATTTTATTATCTTTCCAAATACAGTGGCTATAAAGACGCGGCTGGTATTCAAATACCTAAGAAACTTCAATAAGTTTAACGCAAAATACTATATATTTTTATGACTTTTATTTATTTTTTTATTCGAATATTTAATTGCATGCTATGGGTATACCATTTTTTTTTACCATTATAATGCGAATATTTTGTATATACCCGCTATAAACGGGAGAATACCACAGATTAGCCTTATATTAATACAATAATTATTAGCGATATCGCAATATTAGGTATATTATTAATAATACCGTTATAAACGGCGAAATGCGACAAATTATCGTTGGTACCGCCATGAACGGCGAAATGCGATAAGATGTCCTCAGACTAGAACGAGCGCGATCTTTTCGGCCAATATAATTGGTCGAAAAGCCATGTGGCTGAAAGGTATATGGAGCGCTCGGTCCCCACTGCGAAGCAGGGGGGTCTAGTCTGAGCACTGAGACTAGTAAATAACCTTATTTACGTTATTATCGAACTTGTTTTTATTAAAATGAAAATCGGCCCGGGTCTTTATAAAATTCCTTACAGGGTACCTATAATACTATTGTAGGGTAATAGTAAAAAATATTCAATATAATTCCTATTAGTTCGATTAATTTGTTGGGTTATTCGTTCCTGGAATTGTCGATTTTCTGTTCAAAACGTCGCGACTATTTAACGCAAAACGTCGGCGCTGGCCGGAGCGTTGGTGGTAAAAGGGGTTTAAAAGGTGGTTTTGTTGGAAAACATCGTTTCGGCGGTAGTATTCGGTATATTTAAAAATAAAATACTAAATAGGAGCAATTGAATTATTACTATTAAAGTATCGGGTAACCTGTTTTTTGGGTAAAAAACAGCGGGTTAAGACAATTGAACGTTTTAACTGGGTAACCAGGTTTCTTAATAACTGGGGTAGAATTATAATCGTTTTCAAATAAGTACTAAGGTTCATTAGAGTTTGATTGCTGCTAAGTAATCCTAACATCGAATCTATTTATATGGTAATATACATGTTTTATATAATCCGTTATCATGAACGTAATATGTATAATATGTTCTATAGCCAGTATATCATTTGTTCTGCTATAATTGATATATAATATATTAATTATATCACTTTTTGGCGCTCACGTGGGGTCACGTGATTTACTCCTTATATGATCCTGCTTCCTGTCGGTCGGTGTATTCTCTGGTCGAGTGTCGTTAGGAGGGGTATAACCCCGCCTGGCCTCATTGTTACCGGCCTAACTGTGTGGTCGTAATATTACAGAATGTTTATATAGGTAATTCCATTCCCTAATAGCCAAAATCTCCAAACGACCGAACTAAAGACCGAAAATATGGAAAACTGTATTCCAAAAAAGAAAATAAAAAGAGCAATATTAACGGTTTGCAAAAAAGGGGCAATTAAAACTACACCTTCCGCGAATTAAAAAAATTAGGGTTTTTTTCAAATTACCAAAAGGATAAAATCTTAACGAAAAAAGCCTTACTACGATTTATGGAACAGGATATCAAAATACCAATGCTTTATAATAAATAATAGGGGATATAACGAAATAATAAGGAAAAATGCTAAATATTTACGAATATATCCCGCCGTGACAAATCCTAAATAAACTAATAGAATTATACCAACTAAAGGCGTTTAGTAGCGCGGGGAACAGGATAAAAACATATATAGGGGAATTATACGATATTTTGGACGATAAAGTCAAAGGTTTTATAAATATTTGCAATATATTACAAATCCCGTTAGCCCAAATCCATGCATTATTCGTATGAATTTTTACCAAAAGCGTAAAAACGCATTTTTTAAAGTATATAAACAGGCGAATAACGTTGAAGGAAATATATATAAAGCTTGAAAGACGGTTCAAAGCACCGTTTTTACGCTAAATATATTATTAGGATTGGAGTTTTATCAACTTGGAAAACGTTGAAATGGAACCCGATTACGAAGGAAACGCGATTCGGAAATTATAAAAATTATATTGAAAAAATTGCAAACTTTGCCTAAAAGCACTGGGGCCTAAATATGCGGAAAACGACCACCTTATTGCAACGACCCTAAAGATAATCGACACGGAAAAGAATTTCGAACCGTTATTGCCAACCCTGCGACCATTTTCGCGATATTATGGAACCAAATATTAATTGCTATTAAATTGGAAAAACGATTTGCGGTACATAATACGGTTTTTGCTGACCAAAGATATAAGAAATATAAAGGCCGCAAAAAGCGAGGTAATAATTATTACCCGCGTTGATAATATAATAAACGATTTGGCCAATCTTTTCAAAATTAAAAATGTTATTTGTGCGGAAAACCGGAAGGTAAACCTTTAAACCATATACAGGAAAAAAAACAACGGTGGCGAAAATAGAAAAAGCGAGATGGGACATAGTGAAAAGGAGACTAATGCGGAAACAAACAATTCCTTACCAAGGGTGAAAACAACGGAAATAAGGAATATAAGGAAGAAGATTCAAACGACGAATTTGGTAACGAAAAACAAATACAAACAATTCGGACGGATATACGTCAGCTTATTTTCCAAATTAAAAGATAACGGCATTCCTAACAATCGATGCATTCCGATACAAATTAAACTAAAGCCAAATAGCGTTTTCAAAAGACGAAAAACCGCAAAAAGGCTTACCGCACCAAATTTCAAATTCACAAAAGTTTAATAAAACTTGGTTTAGACTTATACCGGATATAAGCGCTGCAGCTATATTAACGGCCGGTATTAGTTAAATGAAAATATTGCAACGAAAAAAACCGGAAATTTAAATCGATAAATCGAATCCCAATAAAATGAGAATGCGTTTCGGAGCAGGCGAAGTGATTACCGCTATACGACAAATTATTTTGGACATAGAAATTAATATTATAACGTTCCACGTAGTACTAATTCGGGCACCACTTCTTTTATATATAAGCGATGTAAATAAGCTCGGTATATATTTGAATAACACCAACAACGAATTTATAAAGATCGATGGTACGAAAGTGCCAATTTTACGCAAATGGGGGTACCCATGGTTTTTCTTGCCCAAATTAGAACCAGGCGGACCGGAAACGTATTTTACAAAAATAAAAAACACGCTAATAACGTTTTTAACCGAAAGAAAGCTGAAAACGGTTAACGGAAAATTCGGCCACCCTTGAATAAAGCGTTTACGGAGAACGTTACAAAGGGCAGGCCACGAGGTTAACCGAAGTATATTAAAATTAATAATCCGTTTTTATCACGATGACCAAATTGAGGGAAACGCACTATAACGTTTTAAATTCATTGTAAAAGACGATTGAAACTCTTACTACGATATCGTGATTAACGTAATAAATTTGAAATTTAAACTAATTTTACACCTAATCGACGCGGGCACGGTATTCCAGGTTGCACGCTTTTTAAGCAATATAATAGCGAAAAGAATATGGGAAATATTGAAAAAATCTTAAATCGATACTTATTTAGGACCACCCGATATTATTATATGAGATTTGAGCATAAATTTTACCGCGGCCGGATTCAAAGCAAAAACACGATTTTTGGTATAATATGCAAGCAGGTACCAGTCGAGGTATATTGGTTAATAAAAAAGGTCGAACGTTATTATAAACCGTTAGGAAAAGCGTCCGAAATAAGCAAAGTCGAATGCAAGGAAATAACACCGCAAAACGCATTGAAAATCACGGTGAAAACCGTAAACGATATTATAGGGCCGGACGGCCTAGTATTTACCCTATGGGCATTCGGGGCAATACCACGTATTACCCACGATTTAGCGCCTTTCAAGAACCAAATATAACGCACCGAAACCGTTCATAAGATGAGAAAAGAATTTAGAAAAATAATAGCGCAAAATAAAATTAAAGAAACAATAAAAACGAGGAATGGTCCGAATATTACATTAAAAATACTAATATTATTGAAATTAGGACTAAAGGTTTTGGTATATAAAAAAACATGAATGGACCGGACCTTTTGAGGTATTTAACGTGTTAAATTCGATAATACTTATTAATATAAAAAATGGCCTTTCCGCGTTCCGAAATACGCATCTAAAACGATACCACCGTTTTGAAAGGAAATAAAAAGAATACTAACGAAACCAGATCGACGGAATTAAAGTTCCGATACCCAAAGCCCGAACAGCCAAAGCACAGGGGAAGACTTGAAGGATCGGGAAATCGAAAATTAAACGCTCGAAACGAACCTATAAAAATGAGGAACGCAAAACCCGGAATCACAATATAAACACCACCCCTGGGTATAATATTAAAGGGCGACGAAAAAGAAAAACGGTATTTTAAATTAAACAACCACATAAAAACGAAATTTGAACGATTGCAAAGGAAAACTGTTAACAATATGGGTTGCTAACAGGGGTTTAGGCATTAACCTAGGTGCGGCGTGGTGCTAGCTGCGTTGTAAAGGCCTGTAATTACAGGGCTTAAATACACTAAATTGTTCACTGAATTTGGGATGGATAAATTTCATTCATTGGTGGGGGAAACTCCGCTTTATCTCCCTTTCATACTTTCCGACATCGAAGTGGGGGTCCGCATGCCAGAAAACGCTCCGGTACCGCACACGATTTTCCGAAAAATTATTTTGTATCCGTTGTTGAAAAAACACCCTCATTTCCATATAAACCATCTCTGGGCTCACATTAATTTGCTGATTTGGTGAAAATCTTAACCCGGTACAGGGTAGCTGATTTGTAAATGCAGGGAGGGTATTACAGCCGGCACAGGGTGAAACCCCACTCGCTGACATTTTAAATCGCAACTCCTGCAATACAAAATATAATACAAAATCCGACAGCCCCAACAGGCCCACTTCGGCGCTATCTATTGTGGCTAATATAGAGACAAAAGCGGACCCATTACTTGCTAAATAACGCATATAATTAACTAAAATATATAAAACGGTAAAAACCCAATTTTTAATAGAAAGGGAGCAATGAACCTACAAATTTGCCGTTAAATACAGACGAAAAAGCCGAATTTAAATTCCCGGGAAACCGTTTCAAAATCCATATAATAGGAAATGAATACTTTGCTAGTTGCAAGAATTTTACAGCGGGTAAATAAAAATAGTTTAGTAATTAGAAATTTTCGGACTACGATTTGTAAACGAAGTTAAAGGGTTACAGGAACGATTTTATAAAAAATAACGTTTTATTGTACAGAGGTACAACGATTTCGAAAAAAAGAAACTGTTTACGCAATTACCTACAATAATGCGGTGCAACCAAAGCTTTATATTAGCTTTTACACCAGTTGCAAAGCAGTTCGGATGTGATTTAATATTCAAAGATATTAAGCAAACGTATATTTAAAGTTTTACGAAATTATGAAGGGACCTTTTCGTGCGAATCCCAAAAAAATCAAATATCGATATCCCGCTAATACGGTATTTAGATTTATTAAACCCTTTTACGGACTCGCAAAGGCAGGTTTATATTGGTTCGTTATATACGAGCGTTATTGACAAAATCGTTTAAATTATATTCCATTAAATTACGATCCAGATTTATTCTTCTCCAAACAAAACGACAATTTTGGTATTATGGGAGTGCAAACAAATAATATGTTAAATTTGGAAAAATAAACAATTTATTTTTAGTAAAGGTTTAAACATGTGCCAAAGAAAAACAATTCAACAAATTCCAGCCTGTAACGACGAACCAACCAGTGGTAAAATATAAATATATAGTTTAACGAACCAGAGGGGCGTATATTATATCGATCTGTTAGCCGGAAACTGCATTCAATTATACCGCGGCGGCGCAAACAGTAAAACCCGATAAGGAGAGTTATAATTTAATAAATAAACGAATGCTAACGCCAAAACGCATAAGAAGGGCTTCTTATATTTCAATAGATTTCAAAACAGCGAAATTATACGTATTTATTGACGGGACCTTTATTAATCATAAGGATTTTAGCTCCCAAATCGGATACGTAGGATTTTACGGGAATGAATGCTCCGTGGATTAGGAAACCGGTTATTATATAACCGGTAATATTATATATTGGTTATCAACCAAATGCCATACAATTTCAAAAAACGTCTTAATAAGCGAAATTTATGGTATAATTAGTGGATTGAATATTATGTTTATATTAAAAACGATTATCGCAATTGTTTTAAAAAAGTTTAATTTACCTCATTCGCCTGTGGTAGTATATACGGACAACCTATTATTTTACCAATGCCTGATACAATCGAAGATTATAGCGGGAAAACAATTTATAATTAATTTTTTGAAATTAAAATAGCAATATAAAAATCGTAAAGCTAAAGATATTAGGTGGATTTTAGGAGAGACGAATCCCGCAGATTGTATGACGAAAAAAGCGCCCAATGGGGTTATAACCAAGTTCATAAATGTTAATTCGACGGTAATACGCATTAAAGGAATGGTTAAAAGGTTATAAAATTTACCGGTAAGAACGAGAAAATTAATGGACGAATTAAATTAATTGGGAACGGCGAAACGATATAATGCGCCGTTAGCGATTGGAAAAACGCGCCGTGTGGTAGAGCGTATCGATAAAAGATACCGAAAAACACCGCAACGTTTTTACCAAAAGAAAAAGAAAATAAAAACAGCGTTATAAAAGCTTAATGTTATATATTAGGTTAAATATCGTCGTTATTATTTTCCTCCTTATCCTCCTTACTAAGCAGAGCATTATATCCGGTTTATACAGGATTTTGAACCGATAAAATATTAAATTAACAAATGGCGGCAGCGTCGCCAGCAAAACGGCGTTCTTCCGACGACAAATATTTAAAATTATCGGTCGCGGTAGAATTACTTGTATAAAAGGCGATCATTAATATACCTTTGATAGTCGTGCGCCACCGATTGAGATCCTAAAAACGTGTATTAGTGGATTAAAATATATAAACAGCGTTTCAACAAATTTACGGCAATAATCGCGATAAATATTTCAGCGGGAGGCGTTTTAGCTTTCCGTTTCTTGGGAATGGTAGTAGTAGACGAAAAACCCGATTTTTTGGGCTCGTTTTTAGAAAAAAGCGTCGGCCTTTTGCAAATGATAAGTACGCAAAAATAACGTCGCGGGTTTAAAGGCGATAATAGGATTAAATTAACTGTGTTAAATGGCCCAATAAGAAAGAAAAAAATTCCAAATTGCCAATTTATATTAATTTGCAAAAATAACCTTATTTACATTTAGGGCAACGACCAAACAGCGGAGTAATAATGTAACAAACATTAAAAAGTCCTTACTGAATTCGCTTGCCAAGGAAATAAGACTTGAAGCAGGTTAAACAGGGAATAGGGCGTGATATTGAAAAATAACGATTAATAGCTTGAGTAATAACGACAAAGTTAGAAATAAGAATTTACCCTCGTCGGAAGCATCGGGAGAAGTAGATATAATGGCGAAAATTAAGTTGTGATTAAACCGATTGATTAAAAGGGTAAACAAAACAATAGATGAAACAACAAAACGGTTAAGGAGGATAAGTGCTAAACAATAATTTGAAAAAATGTTGAAAAAAGGTTTTGAAAAACTATTATAATTACGTATTAAAATTCATGGCAGGAAAAGGCCTTTTTATAAATAAAAGGAATCGGGAAAAACTAGCAGCTAATTAAAAACGACGTCGCGGCAATCGAATAATAAAGTGAATAAATAATGGGAGCATTAAACGAAATTATTTAAAGTTATTATTATAATGAAGGTTACGTAATTAATAATGACTTTGATAGGAATTTATAACGGGTTGCGGAGAGTAAACGCGCAACGAATAAGCATTAAAACCGTTTTTAGAAAATGTATCGCAAATTGCGTGGCTATTTTGTTATTTTTCGTTTTATAGATTGTTTTTGCGATTAGATTGCAGGTTATTAACCGCGTGCAAAAAAGAAAGAATTGCCGGTGTCGGAATAGAGGGAATTGCGGTTAAATTAAAAATAGAGCGATAAATCACGTGCAATGCCGCACGGGCCAATTGCACGTGACTTACCCGCCCAATTGCGAGTATAAGACGGAAGGACGTACATACACTCACCTTTGGACAGTTTCATGGAACAGACAATCAATACATATCTTTATACTGGCATAATAACGTTCTGTTAATCGATCGATATTACGAAAAGCCTATGGACATATACCCTATTTGAAGGCCCTATAACGTGGAAGTGTAAAAAGGCTAATATTATAGTTTTAAACACTCCAGAAGCCGATGCTGATGCTTTAGCGGAAGCCCTGCGTGAAACATAGTGGTTTGAAAGCCTATTTATAGAGATTAGATTTCCTATAAAAGGCCCTAGTACAATATTCTGAAATAATACAGGCTTTACAATTAGCGCATACAACCCTACGCACCACCAACGTATTAAACATACGTTATTAAAATTTCACTACGCACGGGAGTTAGTTACAAATTGATTAATAACCCAAAAATACCTGGAATCCAAACAAATGCCCGCTAATAACCTAAAAAAACCCCTAACGCTTCCAATTCACAAGGTTTTTTTTTAGAGTTTATAAGGTTTAAACCCCTAAAAGCTTAGTTGTTACCTATTCAAATTAGGGCATTTGATTAGTTCGTTAGTTAATTACCACTAAATTTTCCTAATCTGCAATATCGGATTTTTGTTAGCCCAATACCGGCCGTACTACCCGAATCTACCCTGCACAGGTTAATTAATAAGCGAATCATACCCACTTTATACACAGAGTTAAATTCAAATTGAAAAAAGCACGTGTTTTGGGCGATTACCGCATTCGAAATACCCTATGTGATATGCCTAGTATGGATTATTACCAACGAACAACCAAATGAATTACCTGGCTTAATAGTTAATTCCGTGGGTTAACGTTGGGTACCCCCTGATGGCTAACCGCCCTAATGGACACCCTTTTAACACCAAAACTCCCCTTTTCGAAAACAATATAATAAATAAAATAAAAATCGTATCGATACCGTTTTAAAGATTTATACAGGGATTTAATATTGAGACCTATACCGAAAAGGATTTTTGGATATGTATAATATATTTTGTCAGTTTGGCGGTTAAATCCGGTTTTAGATTTTCCCATACAAATTGTATGGTAGCGAAAAACGGTAAGAATTACCGCAAGTTCCCGTTTTAAAAGCCAAAATTACAAATATTATTAAATTGTTATTTATCCAACCGATTACTTATTTTAATAATGTTTATTTATTATCTTTTGCTACATTATACGTAATATTCATATAAACACTATAAGCTTATATGGTATATATATATATATATATATATATCTCCGCTAACTAAACGTTGAATAAATCGTAGAAAAACAGGGCAACCACTTTATTAAAGTTATTTATATATAATATAATAGTATTTTCAATTTTGGCTTTTAAAACGGGAAAATGCGGTAATTATTACCGTTCTTCGTTACCCTACAATTTGTACGGGAAAATCTGAAACCGGATTTAACCGCCAAACTGTAAAAATATATTATACATATCCAAAATTCCTTTTCGGTATAGGTTTCATTATTAAATCCCTGTATAGACTTTTAAAATGGTATTGATACGACTCTTATTCGATTTATTATAGCGTTTTCCAAAGGGGGAGTTTTTGTGTAAAAAGGGTGTCCATTAGGGGTGGTGGCCATCAGCGGGTACCCAACGTTAATATTTTGCAAATCGCGGGTTTGAATCCGGGGGTTATCACAATTTTGGGGTTTTTTCCAATTCGGGGGTTCGTCCATTTCGGGGGTTATGGGTCGCTATAAAGGGCTTAATTATCTAGGGGGCTTATATCGGGAGTTCGAGTTGGGTTAGGGCATAAAAGGGATCTCTTTTTGTGGAAAGTTTTCTTTTATATGCTTTTCTTTTTCGAGTTTATGTGAATAATAACAAAAAAATGGGTTCTTGATTATATGCGTTATTTAGCCTGTAATAGGCCCACGTTCATTCGTATATAAGCTACAATAGATAGTGCCGAAGTGGGGTTGTCGGGGTTGTCGGATTTTCCGTTGTATTGTATATTACAGGAGTTGCGATTTAAAGGGTTAGCGAGTGGGGTTTACCCTATACTGGGTTTAACACCCACCCTGCACCTTCGAGTTAGCAACCCTTTATCGTGTTAAAATTTTCACCAAATTAGCAAATTAGTGCAAACCCAAAAACGGTTCATATGGAAATAAGGGTGTTTTTTCAACAACGTATATAAAATAATTTTTCGGAAAATCGTGTGCGGTACTGGAACGCTTCCAGGGGTGCGCATCCCCACTTCGATGTCGGAGAAAATATAAGGGAGATAAAGCAAAGTCTCCCCCACCAATGAATCTAAGTTACTAATCCCAAAATTAGTGGATTGATTTAGTGCATTTAAGCCCTGTAACTACAGGCCTTTACAGCGCAGCTAGCACCACGCCGCACCTAGGCTAATGCCTAAACCCCCATTAGCAACCCATATAGTTAACACAAAATATAACGGAAAATCTGACAACCCCAACAGCCTCATTTCGGCACTATGTATTGTGGCTTATCTTTAAATAAAAGTGGACCCATCACAGGCTAAATAACGCTTATAATATCAATAATAATTGCAAAAACGATAAAAACGATAATAATTGCAAAAACGATAAAAACGATAATAATTGCAAAAACGATAAAAACAATAATAATTGCGATGACGATAAAAATAATGGGGTTAAATCTTATGCGGGGTATGAGGTTGCAAATTACGTAAATAGGATTAATCTTTCGGATATATTTCTTAATGTTATGGGAAATATATTTCCATTATTAGATTTGGGCCTATTTTGAAAATAATGGTATATAGAATAAAATATTATATTTATGAAAACATATCATATAATAGTCTCAGGGCTCATCCCTGAAGCCCAGAGCTCCACAATTAATCCACTTCGTGGCTCAATTGCGGCTTTGCAATGTACCTGTGGGTAGTCTCAGTGCTTAAACTAGACCCCCCTGCTCCGCAGTGGGGACCGAGCGCTCCATGTACCTTTCAGCCACATGGCTTTTCGACCAATTACATTGGCCGAAAAAATCGCGCGCGTTCTAGTCTAAGGACATCTTGTCGCATTTCGCCGTTCATGGCGGTACTACCAACGATAATCTGTCGCATTTCGCCGTTTATAACGGTATTTTTGATAATATATTTAATATTACGATATCGCTTATGATTATTTTATTAATATAAGGATAATTTGTGGTATTCTGCCGTTTGTAGCGGGTAAATGCAATATATTCGCATTATAATGGTAAAAGAAAATAATGTACCCATAGTATGCAATTAAATATTCGTATAAAAAAATAAATAAAAATTATAAAAATATATGGTAATTTGCGTTAAGTTTATTGGAGTTTGCTGAATACTTAAATGCCTGCCGCGTCTTTATAGCTACTGTATTTGGAAAGATATTAAAATATTAAATAAAATTTGTAATTTTTTATTATATTTAATTCTTGTTTTAAATAATGGTATGCAATAATTATTTTAATTTATTTTACAGCTTTTATACCTTAGTAAACCTAATACTGCAAAGTGCATGCAATTATCGATTAAAACAAAAGTTTTATTAATATTCTTATATAAATTAACAATTTGTTAAAAAATTAAATAATTTACGCAAATATTGGTAGAATGAAAATATTTTCACTTGATATATTCCTTAATCAATTTGCTAGTAGATTCTATATAAGTTTTTTTTTATAAATTTTATTTAATTAAATAAAGCAAAAAATACAAAAAAAACACAAATTTAGCATTTGTTTATATAAAAACATAAGAAGGGCCGGTATTGCAAGTCGGGTTTTACGTTAACGTTTATTTATATATATAATCCACTTTTTCAAATTTTGGTTTTCTTAATGTCAGAATTGGTAAAAATGTAAAAGCATTTCGATGGTAAAATATATATAAAATTGGATATACCTTACCTATCCGCATATTTAAGGGCTTATATAACTAGGTATACGTGCAAAAATGTGATATTATATTAAATATATATATATCACCCCCCACGTGCAAAAACCACAAAATTCTTCTGCAAAACAAAAATAATATAAAATTAATTAAATAAAGCAAAAAAATTTGTAAAATACATATTTACCATTTGTTTTTATTAAACAGTTTTTAAAGCCGATATTGTAAGTACGATTGGATTTGGACGTTTGTCTATATACGTAATCGAATCTTTGAAATTTTGGTTTTATTATCGTTAAAACTGGTAAAAATATAAGCGAGTTTCGATTGTAAATTATATATAAAAAAGTATATACTTTGCCTATCCGCTTATTTAATTGCTTATATAATCCGATATAAGCACCAAAATTTCTTAGAACGATATATACATATATACGACCCTCCACGTGCAAAAAGTATAAAATTTGGTCAAAAATTAAAAATAATATTAAAAAAAATCGAAAATCGAAAAAAAATCGAAAAAACAGTACCGCCATAAACGGATTAAGGGCGGGCTATATCCAACTTTTAATTGGCGTACCGGGTGCAAAAAGTTTTGGATTTATGAAAAAGGCCTAACAATTCCTATTTTTAACGATATTTTCTTTTTTCGATGTTTTGCGTGGTTGTGGAATAATAAGGGAGTGTCGGTAGCAAAAAGGCCAAAAATACCGCCATAAACGGCGAAAATCGACAAATTGTCCTCAAACCTGAACCAAAGCGTTCTTTGGATGGACCCACAGGTACATTGCAAAGCCGCAATTGAGCCACGAAGTGGAGCGAAGCGAACGAAGTGGATCAATTGTGGAGCTTTGGGCTTCAGGGATGAGCCCTGAGACTAACCTGTGGGTCCATCCAAAGAACACTCTGGTTCAGGTCTGAGGACAATTTGTCGATTTTCGCCGTTTATGGCGGTATTTTTGGCCCTTTTTCGACCGACACTCCTTTATTATTCCACAATTACGCAAAATATTAAAAAAGAAAAATATCGTTGAAGATAGCGTTTAGTATTGCTATTAGCAGCGATTTGATTTATTGTTTTATCTTTTATAATGGCCGAATTCGATACCACCTGCCCTTAATCCGTTCATGGCGGTACTGTTTTTTCGATTTTTTTTCGATTTTCGACTTTTTTTAATATTATTTTTAACTTTTAACCAAATTTTATACTTTTTGCACGTGGAGGGTGGTATATATGCATATATCGTTATTGGGAATTTTGGTGTATATACCAGATTATATAAGCAGTTAAATAAGCGGATAGACAAAATATATACTTTTTTATATATAACTTACAATCGAAACTCGTTTATATTTTTACCAGTTTTAACGATAATGAAACCAAAATTTTAAAACTTCGATTACGTATATAAACAGACGTCCAGGTCTTATCCTATCTATAATATCGGCTTTAAAAACTTTTTAATAAAAAAAATGTTAAATGTGTATTTTATAAATCTTTTTGCTTTATTTGATTAATTTTATATTATTTTTGTTTTGCAGCCAAATCTTATGGTTTTTGCACGTGCGGGGTGACATATATATATTTAATATAATGCTACATTTTGGTACGTATATGTAATTCTATAAGCCGTTAAATATGCGGATAGGTAAAGAGTATCCAATTTTATATATATTTTACAATCGAAATGCTTGTACATTTTTACCAAATTTAATATTAATAAAACCAAAGTTTGAAGAAGTGGATAATGTTTATAAATAAACGTCAACGTAAAAGCCGATCTACAATACCGGCCCTTTTTATTTTTTTATATAAAAAAACGCTAAATTTGTAATATTCTAATATTTCTTGCTTTATTTAATTTAATAAAATTTATAAAAAAAGAGTAAAATAAAGTTCTTCAATAAATTAATAAAACCATGCCTGAATTAAGCTTTCTTTTAATCTTATCAACAATTGCGTAAATTATTCAAGTTTTTAACAAAATGTTAGTTAATATACAAATATCAATAATACTTTTGTTTAAATTGATAATTGCATGCTCTTTGTAGTATTACGTCTACTAGGCTATAAATACTGTAACTAAAATTAGAATTTGTACTATATACTATTATTCAAAATAGAAACTAGATATAATGAAAAATTACACATTTTACTTAATATTTTAATATCTTTTCAAATACAGTGCTTACAAAAACGCGGTCGGCAGTCAAGTAATCAGCAAACTCCAATAAATCTAACGCAGCTTACTATATATTTTTATAATTTGTATTTATTTTTTTATACGAATATTTATTTGCATACTATGGGTACACTATTTTCTTTTACCATTATAATGCGAATATATTGTATATACCCGCTACAAACGGCAGAATCCCACAAATTATCCTTATATAAATAAAATAATTATAAGCGATATCGTAATATTAGGTATATTATTAATAATACCGTTATAAACGGCGAAATGCGACAAATTATCGTTGGTGGTACCGCCGTGAACGGCGAAATGCGACAAGATGTCCTCAGACTAGAACGAGCGCGATCTTTTCGGCCAATGTAATTGGTCGAAAAGCCATGTCGCTGAAAGGTACATGGAGCGCTCGGTCCCCACTGCGAAGCAGGGGGGTCTAGTCTGAGCACTGAGACTAATCATATAATAATAAATCTTTTTCATTTTTTCATGTATCGGGGGAAATGGTTGTTGGCGATATTACAATATTGGGTTTATTATTAATAATACTGTTATAAACGGCGAAATACGACCAATTAATGTGAGATTGAAACAAGCGCGATTTTTTCGGCCATTGTAATTGGTGGAAAAGCCATGTGGTTGAAAGGTATATGGAACGCTCGGTTCCTATTGCGAAACGAGGGGGCCTAGTTTAAACACTGAAACTAGATTTAACGATTAAACAAATTAATTGTGCAACAACAGTATATTATCTCTATCACCCGCTAGTAAAGAGTTATTTGCCATTTTAACTTTCCATTAACCTTATACGTAATACACCTTTTCCCCGCGTTTCAGATTAAACCTATTTTACTTCGTAACTTTTTTATAAGATATAATGCGAGTAAAGATCAATACCTGCCACGAACGGCGAATTGCGACAAGCTGTTTTTAAACTAGAACGAGCGCGATCTTTTCGGCCAGTATAATTGGTTGAAAAGCCATGTGACTAAAAGGTATATGGAGCGTTCGGACCCCGTAAGGGTTTAGTTTAAAGAATGAAACTAAATGTCTTTGTCGATAATGGTGTTGCTGTCAAGACCAGTACCAGCATGAAGGGCGAAATATCCGAAAGTGCCCGAATTCTTAAGGCATTGCTCTTTAGGAAGGCTATAAATATAAAAGTAAGTCGATGTTTCCGAATATTATAAGGTTATATACGTAGAAATACTAACTTCCTTGCGTCACGATCGAAATCAGCATGAATTAAAGTTTTTCCCACTATTGTAATTTAATTTCACGTTAGTTATTTCGGTTATTTGTAAAAATTTAATAAATTTGAGCTGGTTTCCTGTTCGTGGGGTTCACCTACTTTTTCTAAAATGTGACAAAGTCTTTACAAGGAATAAGGCTCTTGTATCGACAGTAACTGTATAAAAGGGAGGGCATATATAAATTTTGGTTGCGTGAGGAGATACGAAAGTAGGGTTATGTGGGCCACATTTAGCTTCATTATTTGTGCATTCAAAATGCGCTTTAGATTTTTTGAGATCGCATGCTGTTCTAATATTATTGTAATACGATTGGAGCCGCTGAATATGTTCGGTGTCGTCGGTTTTAAAATATGTTTGCCGTAATTCTCGGTTAAGTTTAACGGCGTCAATAGCCAGAGACGCAAACGTTTCACATCTAAAAATTCTAGTTAATAATTGTAAAACTGAAAAATTTGGATTTTTAATTATACCTTGACATGGCTTCTGTAATAAATTGAACTTGGTCACTATTGCAACCCTGTATTTTCCGGTTTTCTCGGGTTACGGCTTGCAAAGAAGCTGACAAACTAGCTTCTGGTGTCTTCACGGAAAAATTCCCTTTATTAGCTTTAATTATTTCCGAATTTTAAAAGCGTTTGGGGAGTTTTTTTTATTTTGTACCTCCAAGTTAGTAATAGCAGCAAAGGCCGCGCAAACAAATGTCAAAACAATAAAATGACGCATGGTTTAATTGCGGAAAAAACGTTAACTATATGTTAAAATAATTGTAGTTTTGAAAAAGTAATACCTGGTAATGTAAACTAAAATGCTTTGTTTAACAGCAAAGAAATAATGGAATAAAACCGATGGCTTTAGTTATTTATCCTTTGCTTTATATGTCTAATAATTTGCAATTTTTAGTAATAGCAAGGGTAATAGTTTGTTCCTTCGTATAATTATCCATTAATGCGGGTTTTATAATATTTACCAATTATATCCAGAGGAATAATTGTAGCGAAGCAAAATTATATATGTGCATAAAACTCCGACCGAGTAATGGAAATAACAAGAACCAACATATAAAATTATTAAATGAAAAGGAGGTTATTTTTGTCTGGCTTCTAATAACCTTTGCGAATTTAATTTTAAAAACTCAGTCGACCCCCAGCCGCCCCCCTTTTGGAGTAGCGACGCCTGAAAACCATGAATTAAACAAAAAAGTTATAATATATTTGCTTATGCTACTAAATAAAATAAAATAACGATAATAATATATTTATTTATAATCAGGAAATAAGCATTTTCGGGAAATCTTTCCACATTTACTAGAAATATTTCTGCGCAGGTAAATAACGGGGACAGGTAAAACTAACCACCTTCTATTAATGTACATTTTTCGATATTTTTGAATTTAACGGCTTACCCCTAAAGCCCAGAATTCCCCAATTGTGGGCAATTGTGGTCTTGTATTAGTTTTAATGCTTAGACTAAGCCCCTGCGGGGTCCGAACGCTTTATATACCTCTCAGCCACATGTTTTTTCGACCAATTACGTTAGCAGAAAAGATCGCGTTCGTTTTAGACTAGAGACATTTCGTGGTATTTCGCCGTGCGTAAGTAATATTTAAACTATATTCGCGTTATATATACACTATATACGCAGAAATAATAGTATAATCACTGTATCCAATGAAATTCAAAATAAAAGAATAAATAAAAGTCGTAGGAATATAGGGTAAGCAGCGTTGCGATATTTGGATTTTTGTTATTATTCAAACGCAGAAACCGCTGTGACAGCTGCTTTAGCTGTACTAATATTAGAATATTAGATATGTTTTTTACCCTTTAACACATTTTACTGTAATTGGTTTATTACAACAGATAATATTAAATGATATAAATATAGCACTATTTCAAAAAAGAATTTTGCTTACTAAATGCATTAGGTTACATTTAATAGACTTACACTCATTTATTGATAATCCACAATATATAATGCCCAAGTGGGGTTGTCGGATTATCCGTTAAATTTATATTTATAGGAGTTGGGATGTAAAGGTTAGCGAATAGGGTTTACCCTATACCGGGTATAATACCCATTGTGCAATTACGAATTAATTACCCTGTAGCACTGTGTGCGAGCCCAAAAATGGTTTATACGGCATCAAGGGCTTTTTTTGCAAAACCCGTACAAAATAATTTTTCAGAAAATCGTTTGCGGCACCGGATGGCTTTTTGGCGTGCGGACGCCCATTTCGAGCTCGGAGAGTAAATAAGGGAGATAAAGCCAGTTTTTCCCCACCAATTAATTAACCTATTAATTGCAAAATTGGTGTATTTAATCCCTGTAATTACAGGCTTTGTAGCGCTAGTTATACCACGCCGCACCTAGGTTTAATACCTAACCCCTGTTAGTAGGCTATATTGCTAACAATATATTGTAGCCAACCTGAAAACGCTAGTGCCTGCGATTATCGTTTAAAATAAATAATCTATCAATGTTTATTTTTTCATATATAATTTACTAAGAAATTAAATACTTAACTCATTGTTTTAAAAGCAAGCTAAAGCTTTTATAGACTCACTAGACTAAAGTAATACATGTATAAATATACATTTGCTATTTATTTTTTTGAAGGAGGTTTAATTAACGAAATAATATACAGAAAATTAAAACGAATTCACCATTTGTTAATATAAAGATATCTAAATGAATTATTGTTCATTATATCCATTTTTTTGCATAAAGTGAGTCCACATTTGTTTAGTTTTAATCCATGGTATATAGTGCGGAAATGGGGTTGTCGGATTATCCGTTGATTTTATATTTATAGGAGTTGTGATTAAACAGTCAGCTAATTGGGTTTCACCTTGTACGGGGTATAACACCCATCCGACACCAACTAATTATAGTCTCAATGCTTAAACTAGACCCCCATGCTCTGCAGCGGGGACCGAACGTTCCATATACCTTTTAACCATATGGTTTTTCGACGAATCACATTGGCCGAAAAGGTCACGCTCGTTTTAGTCTCAGGATAACTTGTACATTTTCGCCGTTTATAGCGGGTATTTGCACTGTATTCGCACCATGCATGCGCTGCATATGCAAAGATAACAGTATAATTACTACACGGAATTGAGTATTTATATACAAGAATTAATAGAAATCGTAAACCTATAAAGTAACCTACGTTGCAATATTTGAATCTTCTACATTTTTCAAACGCAGGAATGTAGCCTCTTTAACCATGTTAATATGTAAATATTGAATATGTTTCTTGAATTTTAATTTATATTATTGTTGGAATAGAGGTAATCGCGGTCAAAAATCAACAATAGAGCGGTGAGTCACGTGTAATACCGCACGGGTCAACTGCACGTGACTCACCCGCCCAATTGCGAAATATAAAACGGAAGGACGTTCAAAAACTCAGCTTTAGACAATTTCATAAAACAGACAATCAATATATATATCTTTATACTCATATAACAACGTTCTATTAATCGATCGACCTGACGGAAAATCTATTAACACTGATTAATATTACTTAAACAATACAGAAAAACAAAACAAAGGGATTAAACGTTGATACCGTTATTTCATCAATGTTTAAAACCAATAGGACATCCTATGGTTAATAAAATAAAACCGGCCTTACCAGTTAAAACTTTCACATTAAACGGGTAACGCCTATATAAAACGTTACGTAAAAAAAGGAAATAATAACGGTCATTTTACGAATACTTAAAGGCTTTTGGAATTTACCATTTGAGCAAATTACCTTATAAATTGATAAACAATGACAAAACCGTATATTATTGGACAAAATACGATAAAATAAGCGCAAAAACCGGTTCCCAGGTTAACGACGAACGCTATAACAGGGTACGAACCCTCCTTGACAATATATTGTCGAAATTGCAACTACCTTTATTAATCAAAAAGCGAATCGACGCTGAATTCCTGTACGAACCTTCCCACGAATTCCCGGAAAACCCGGAAAAAATATTAATAGCTCGACGAAAAATATGGAGTTTTAAAATATTTAACCGATTTAGGGAGGACGAACGCAGAAAAATACTATTAGTTTCGTACCAAAAAGATTTCGAAAAGTGGATTGGAAACCATTTCATAACCTGCAATCCTTAAATTTAAAAGGCTTAAAAATACATTCCGAATTTTATAAAATTATTTTACCAGGTAAAAGAAATGGACAAAACGGTTAACGATTTGCCGAAACGGTAAATTGGAATTGCAAAATCATTAAATAAGCAATTCGATTACCCGGTCACCAAAACTTCCAAACAACGGAATTAAAGACCGAAAATACGGAAAACGTTGTTCTAAAAAAAAATAAAAGGAGGAGAATAACCGGTTTGCAAAAAAGGGGGCAGTTAAAATTACCCTTTCCGCAAATTAAAAAATCAAAGGTTTTATTAAATTCCCAAAAAAAAACAAAATTTTAAAGAAAACAAAATTACAACGGTTTCTAACGCGGAATACTACGGTAACAGTGCGTTACAATAGATAATAGGGAATATACTAACACAATACGGAAAAGTGCTAAACGTTTACGACCATATCCCACCATTGCAAATCCCAAACGAATTAATTGAACCACACCAAATAAAAACGTTTAACAGCGCGTAAAATAAAAACAAAACCTATTTAGGAGAACCATATAATATTTTGGACGACAAAGCTAAAGGTTTTATAGGTATTTGCAATATATTCCAAATCCAGCTAGCCCAAATCCATGCATTATCCCCACTAATTCCAACAAAAAGCGCAAAAACGCTTTTTTTAAAACATGTAAGCAGGCGAATAACGTTTAAGGAAATATGTATAAAGTTTAATAAACGGTTTAAAACACCGTTTTTACGTTAAATATATTACAAAAATTGGAGTTTTATCAGCTTCGGAAACGTTAAAACGGAACCCGATTATAAGGGAAAACGAGATTTAAAAATTATGCAAATTATACTAAAGAAATTGCAAATTTACCATAAATTATTGAAGCTTAAATATATTAATAAGGAGCACCTTGTTGCAGCGACCCTAAAGGTTATCGAAAACGTAAAAAAGCTTTAAACCGTTATTGGTAACACTGCGATTATTTTCTCGGTATTATCGAACCAGATGTTAGTTGTTTTTAAATTGGAAAAGCGATATACGGTATATAATACGTTTTTCGTTAACCGGAAACATGAAAGATATAAGGACCGTAAAAAACGAGGTAATAACCATTACCCGCGCCGAAGATACGATAAACAGCCTGGCCAATTTATCAAAAATAAAGATATTATTTGTGCGGTAATCCAGGGTGTAGATTTTCAAAATATACAAAGGAAGAAAGATAACGGTGGCGAGAGCAAAAAAACGAAATAGGAAATACCGAAAAGGAGACCAACGCGGAAACAAACAATTCCTTACCAACGATAAAAACGACGAATATAAGGAATATAAGGAAAAAAGCTCGAACGACGAATTTAATAATGAAAAACCAGATATAAACGATTCGGACGGATATACATTAATTTATTTTATGAATTATAATATAGCGGTACTTTTAGCAAACGAAACATTCCGCCACAAATTAAATTAAGGCTAAAGAGCGTTTTAGGGAAACGAAAAACCGAAAAGGGGTTCCCGCGCCAAATTCTAAATAACAGGATTCAAATAACGTTTAATATGGAATTATACCGGATATAGGCGCTGCAATGATATAAACGGCCGGTATTAGCTACGTGAAAGCACTGTAACGCAGAAAACCGGAAATTCAAATCGATAAATCGAATCCAAATAAAGCCAGAATGCGTTTTGGAACAGGCGAAAAAATTACCGTTATAGCAAAAATTACCTTAAATATATGAATTGGTATTATAACGTTCCACGTAATACCAATTCGGACACCATTTCTTGTTTATATTAGGGATATAGATAAATTCGAGGTATACGTAAATAATACCAATAACGAATTTATAAAAGTCGATAATACCAAAGTGCCAGTTTTACGCAAATGGGGGCACCCATGGTCTTTTTTACCAGGATTAGAACCAGGCGGACCGGAAATATATTTCACAAAAATAAAAAGCACGCTCATAACGTTTTTAACCGAAAAAGAATTGAGAATGGTTTATCGAAAATTTGGCCACCCTTTGGTAAAACGTTTATGGAAAACGTTATAAAGGGTAGGCCACGAAGTTAGCCGAAATGCATTAAAGCTGATAAACCGCTTTTATTATTACTGCCAAATTAAGGGAAACGCACCATAACGTTTTAAATTCACCTTAAAGGACGATATACATTTTAACTACGAAATTATAGTGGACGTAATATATTTGGAATGTAAACCCGTCCTGCACGTAGTCGACGCGAGCACGGTATTCCAGGTTACACGCTTTTAAAACAGTGTAACAGCGAAAGAAATATGGGAAATATTAAACAAATGCTGGATCGAGACGTATTTAAAATTACCCGATATTATTATATAAAATCTAGGCATGAATTTTACCGCGGCCGGATTTGAAGCAGAAGCACGATTTTTTGGTATAGCATGCAACCAAGTACCAAACGAGGTATATTGTTTATTAGGAAAGGTCGAACGCTATTATAAACCGTTACAAAAAGCGTACGAAATAATGAAAGTCGAATGCAAGGAAATAATACCGCAAAACGCATTACAAGCAGCGGTAAAAGCCGTAAACGATATTATAGGCCCGAACGGCTTTATATTTACCTTACTGGTATTTAGGGCAATATTATGTATTACCAACGATTTAACGCTTTTAAAAAATCAAATATAATGCGCCGAAATTGTTAATAAATTTATACAAGAATTTAAAAAGTAATGGCCCAAAGTAAAGTTAAAAAAGCGATAAAAATAAGGATTGGCCCGAATATCGAATTAAAAATACCGATATTATTGGAATTGGAATCAAAAGTTTTAATATTTAAAGAAAAACAGAAATAGACCGGACCCTTTAAAATATTTAACGTATTAAATTCGACAATAACTGTTAATGTGGTAAATGGCCTTTCCACGTTTTGAAACACATATGTAAAGCCATACCACCGCTTTACAAAATAAATAGAAAAAGATAACTACGAAATTAAATCGAGAGAACCAGAGTTCCGATACCCAAAGCCCGAACAGCTAAAACGTAGGGGAAAATTTAAAGGATCGGGGAATTGGAAACCGAATATTTGAAACAAACCCACGAAAACGAGAAATGCAAAACCCGAAATGATAATACAAGCACGACCCCTGGATATAATATTAAAAGACAATAAAATATAAAAACGCTATTCGGATTTAAAACACGATATAAAAACGAAATTTAAACAATTACAAAAAAAAATATACAAAACGGTAAATACCCAATTCTTAAAAGAAAAGGAGCAACGAACCCACAAACTTGCCATTAAATATAAACGAAAAAACCAGATTAAAATTCCCGGGAAGCCGTTTAAAAAGTCCATATGGTAGGAGGTAAATATTTTGCTAATTGCAGGAATTTTGCGACTGGTAAATAAAAAGCAATTTAATAATGAAAGGATTTTCGGATCGCGATTCGTGAACGAAATTAAAGGATAACTAATACGACTTTATAAAAAGTCACGTTTTATTTTATAGGGAAACAGCGATTCCGAAAAAAGAAAACTGTTTACGCAATTATTTACAATAATGCGACACAATGAAAGATTTATATTAGTTCTTACACCGGTTATAAAGGAATTCGGATGCAAATTGATGTTTAGCGATATTAGCCAAACGTATATTTGAAGCTTTACGAAGCTATAAAGGGACGTTTTTGTGCGAATCCCAAAAAAGATCGAATGTCGATATCCCGCTAACACGGTATTCAAATTTATAAAACCTTTTTACGGATTCGTAAAGGCAGGTCTATATTGGTTCGTTATATATCAGCGTTATTATAAAGAGCGTTCAAACTGCATTCCATTAAATCACAACCCGTATTTAACTTTTTTCAAATAAAACGACAATTTTCGTATTGTGGGAATGCAAATAAATAATACGCTAAATCTGGGAAATAAAAAGTTTATTCGGCAGAAGCAAAAAAGCTCGAAAAAGCAGGTTGTCGGGTTAAACCACAAACGATTGTATAGCCAGGAAACGAGCAAGGTTTTGACGGTTGTTTAATTAAAATATTTAAGAGAAATTTAATTATACGCCAAAAAGGACAATTCGACAAATTATAATTTGTAATAATAAGTTAACCAGGGGTAAAGCTTAGGTATATTGTTTAACGAATTAAAAGGCCGAACGTTGTATTGATTTATTAACTGGAGGTTGTATTTGACTATGCCGCGGCGGCGCAAACAATGAAACCCGATAACGAGAATTATAGTGTGATAAATAAACGAATCGAATGGTAACGTCAGAACGCACAAAAAGAATTTATTTATGTCCAAGTCGATTTAAGAACGGTGAAATTATACGTGTTTGTCGACGGGTCCTTTGCGAATAATAAGGATTTTA
Organism: Pyricularia pennisetigena; assembly: GCF_004337985.1. NCBI lineage: Eukaryota > Fungi > Ascomycota > Sordariomycetes > Magnaporthales > Pyriculariaceae > Pyricularia > Pyricularia pennisetigena. The sequence goes on from NC_043742.1 coordinate 674,834, forward strand.
ATTCCCAAATCGGATATTTAATATTTTACGGGAACCAATGTTCCATGGATTAGGAAACCGGTTTTTGAACAACCGGTAATATTATGTATTAATTATCGACCAAATGCCACAAAATTACAAAAAGCGTGTTAGCAAACGAAATTTATAGTATGGTTAATGGATTTATCATTGGGTTCATACTAAAAACCATTATCGGAACCATTCTAAAAAAGCTGGATTTACCTCCATCACCTATGGTAATATACACGGATAACCTATCCTTATACCAATAATAAGTGCAATTGTAGATAATAGCGGAAAAACGACTTATAATTGATTTTCTAAATTTAAAACAGTTATATTAAAATCGGGAAATTGAAAAGATCAAGTGGATTTCAGGACAAACCAATCCGGTAGACTCTATAACGAAAATAGCACCCAATGGGGTTTTAACCGAGCTTATTAATATTGATTCGACGGTAACACGTATTAAAAAAATGGTTAAAAATTATAAAATTGCCCGGTAAAAGCAAAAAAGTTAATGGATGGATTAAATTAATTAAAAGCGGCGGAACAATATAATACGTGGTTGGCGATTGGAAAATCGCGCCGCGAAATGAAAAGCATCGTTAAGAACACCGAAAAACACCGCAACATTTTTACCAAAGGTGAAAGCAAACGAAAACAGCGTTATAAAAACTTAACGTTATATAATAAATTAAACGTTCTCGTTATTATTTTCCTCCTTATCCTTTTTATTAAACAAAATATTATATTCGGTTTATATAATTCCATCAACCCATAAAACTTCAGATTGGCGAATAATAACCGTATAGCCGGCGGAACGTTGTTTCTCCGACGACAAATATATAAAACTATTATTTACGGTAAAGCTGTTTTTATAAAAGGCGATTATTAGCATACCTTTGGTAATTATGCGCCATCGGTCGAAATTTTAAAAACGTTTATTAATGAATTGAAACATTTAAATAGTGTTTAAACAAATACACGGTAATAATCGCGATAAAAGTTTCAGTAGGAGGCGCGTCGGTTTTGCGTTTTTTTAGGAATGGTGATCGCAAACACAGCACCAAATTTTTTGGGATCGTTTTTAAACAGCGCGCCGGCTTTTTGCAAATGATAGGTACGCAGGAATACGATTACCGGTTTAACAACGATAGTGGGATTGAACGAAAATCGTGTTATTTAATAAAATAACCACGCGATAAAAAGAAAGGCTCCAAATTGCCAAATTTACATTGGTTTGCAGGAATAACCTTTCCAATATTTGGTACAGCGGCCAAACGGCGGAACAATGTCGTAGCAGACATTAGAAAATCCTAATTGAATCTGCTTATTAACGAAACAAAAATTAGAGTAAAGCAAATAAAGGATAGGGCGCAAAACTGAAAAACAACAATTAACGGTTTTAATAATAAGGACAAAATTAAAAATATGAACTTAGCTTCGTCGAAAAAATCGTTAAAAAAATGTAATAGCGAAGATTCAATTAAAGTTAACCCAGTTAATAAAAAGGGCAGCCAACATAACAAATAAGCAGCAGAACGGCCGACAAAAATGATTACCAAAAAATAATTGAAAAAAAATGCTGAAAAAAGGCCTTAAAAAATCACCACAACCATGTATCAAAATTCGTGGCAGAAAAAGGCCCTTTTATAAACATAAAGGATCACCAAAAATTGACAGCTGATTCATGCAGGCGTCGCTGCAATTTAAGAATAAAATAAATAAACAATAAAAACGCTGGACGAAGCTATTTTGAATTATTGTCGTTAAAAAAGGCCACGTAATTCATAATTACCATAATAGGAATACATAACGGGTTAAGGAAAGCAAAGGCGCAACGAATAAGCACCAAAACCATTTTCAGAACGTGTATCGCAAACAATATGGCTGTTTTTGTTATTTTCGATTTACAGATTATTATTGCCACTGGAATGGAGATTATTAACCGCGTGCAGAAGAGAAAGAATTACCGGTGTTGGAATAGAGGTAATCGCGGTCAAAAATCAACGATAGAGCGATAAATCACGTGCAATGCCGCACGGGCCAACTGCACGTGACTCACCCGCCCAATTGCGAAGTATGAGACGGAAGAACGTTTAGAAACTCACCTTTAGACAGTTCCATAGAATAGACAATTAATATATATCTTTATACTCGTATAACAACTTTCTCTTAATCGATCGACATTACGGAAAGCCTATTAACAATTATTATATATAATTCGTTTTTTTTAAGAATAATGTTTGATGTAAATATAGTATTTCTTTTATAAAATTATATTCTTATTAACATCATGGTGCGAAGCGCATAGAATTCTTGCTGATGTTAAGTATTTTCCTAGTATTTGTACTTTTAACTTGTAATTTATCAGAGAAATTAATATTTTGCCGAATTATATATAAATGAGTAAAGAGTTTTAATATTATTAGAATAGCCTCACTAGCGCGCATGCACGAGTAGGGAGATCCGGTGCGGAAAGTCCAACCCGACGGAACGGGATAACTAATTGCGGGGCACGGGCCGCACGCAGAGTTCTCAACTAACGGTGCAACAATAGCGTATTATCGCCAAATTTGAAAAAGAAATTGCACCGAATATATCCGAAGATAAAAGAATATATCGTTAACCCGTTATATTGACTTATATTTTAATATATCAGTAAAACAACGGGTAAACAAGCATGAATAAATAAATAGAAATAAGACGACCAATCATAATCTCAGTGCTTAGACTAGACCCCCCTGCTTCGCAGTGGGGACCGAGCGCTCCATGTACCTTTCAGCCACATGGCTTTTCGACCAATTGCGTTGGCCGAAAAGATCGCGCTCGTTCTAGTCTGAGGACAACTTGTCGATTTTCCCCGTTCATGGCGGGTATTTGTACTGTTTTCGCACTGTGCATGCACTGTATACGTAATACCAATAATATAACCACTGTATACAATTAAATATTCGAATAAATAAATGAATAAAAATCGTAAAAATATAAGGTAACCTGCGTTGTAATAAATAAATTATTTATATTTTTTTAACACAGGAGCCGTGGGTATATCTCCCCCAATTATATATATATTTAAATATTAAAATCTTTTTTCTAATTTTTAATCTATATTTTTATATGTAATTTACTATTGTGAACAAAGATGTTTTATACAAATAAAATAGACAATTATAAAAGCGATTTCTATATTAGCGTGCTGGTAGAAAGTGCATGCGATTACCGCTTAAAATAAATATCATATCAACATTTTTCATTTAATAAATATTTTATTAAAAAACTTGATAATTCGCCCAATTAAATTTAAGTTTTGAAAAAACTTGAATATAGCATCAGAGATATATAATTTTATACAAATATTTTTTAACGTTTTTTTACCATTTGTATTTTATTAAATAATATAAAAAATATAAAAACAATATAATTTTACCATTTCTTTTAATAAAAGAAATATTAAAGCCAATACTACGAAGCGGATCTCACATGGACGCTTATATATATACGTAATCCAATCCCTGAAATTTTGGTTTTATTATCGCCATAATTGGCAAAAATATAAAAGCGTTTCGATTGTAAATTTTATACAAAATTATATATACCTTACTTATCCGCTTATTTAACGGCTTATATAATCAAATATATATACCAAAATCTGGTATACAATTATTTATATATATACTATCCCCCACCCATAAGAAATTTGAAATTTTATTGACAAATAAAAATAATATAAAACAAATACGGAAGTCGAAATAAAATCCAAAAAATAGTACCGCCATGAGCGGATTAAGGGCAGGGCCTAGCAAATTCGCCCAATTATACACATAAAAATTTAAACTAAATTACTATTAATAACGGTACTAAATGGTATCTTCAACGTATAAACCGCTTATTTTTACGATTTTTATTTATTTTTTTATAACGGAGTGTTAGTCGCCGAATTGACGAAAATACCGCCATAAGCGGCGAAAATCGACAAATTGTCCTCAGACTGAACCAGAGCGTTCGTTGGATGGACCCACAGGTACATTGCAAAGCCGCAATTGAGCCACGAAGTGGAGCGAAGCGAGCGAAGCGGATCAATTGTGGAGCTCTGGGCTTCAGGGATAAGCCCTGAGACTAGACCAATCATACGAAATTTACAAATTGATAACGTGAAAAGCCAGAACGCGCGCAGAAAATTTTGTTTTATTAAATGTTTGAACGCTGGAATCCGGTTAATATTATTAATTAAAATTTAGGTTTAATCCTTTTTCATTGGATAAATAAGAAATTTGAAAACTGGACGAATTTAATACAGTTATAATTGAAAATAAAATTATACGTTATCATCCGATAATTATCCAATGTTTGTAAAGACGAATAATTATTGCAAAAATAGTTATAATAAATAATATACCACATACGCGCGACGAAAATATTTACGAATTCGTGGAGCAATAGTTATTTATAGGGAGACAACTACGTATATTTATTTGGACTTAAATATTGGAGACGAGCGGAATTAACCACATAGATAATCTCAGTGCTCAGGCTAGACCCCCCTGCTTCGCAGTGGGGACCGAGCGCTCCATATACCTTTCAGCCACATGGTTTTTCGACCAACTACATTGGCCGAAAAGATCGCGCTCGTTCTAGTCTGAGGACATTTTGTCGCATTTCGCCGTTTATAGCGGTATTATTAACGATACTTTGTCGCATTTTGCCATTTATAGCGGTACTGTTCATAATAATTTGTCGTATTCCGCCGTTTGTAACGGGTATATATATTATATACGCATTATAATAGCAAAACAAATGGTATGATTACGGTATACAGTTAAATATTCGAATATAAAATCAAATAAAAATCGTAAAAATTTGAAATAACCTGCGTTAAACTAATTGGGTTTTGGCAATCCCTTTACCAAAAACCGCGTTTTTTTATCCAATTTGTCGGGAAGGATATTGAAATATTAGGTAAGAATTGTAATTTCTTATTACATTTAATTATTATTTTCAATTATGGAATATAATATTGATTTTTACTTAGATAACAATATTAATTATTTAACAGACGCAAATTGACAAAGTGAATGCAATTAACGTTTAAAATAGACCTTTTATTGATATTTTTATATTAATTATCATTAAATGAAAAAGCTAAATAATTTACGCAAATGATAGTAAGACGAGAAAAGCATCTAATTTATCCATTTCCTTTTGAATTTCTATCAAAATGTTACTTGAACTTATTTGTAAAAATTTTATTTTATTAAATAAAACATAAAATAGAAACATGGCACAAATTTAACCATTTTTTATATGAAAAAGAAATGTAAATGGGCATTATAAATCGGATTTAACGCTGACGTTTACTTATATATTTAATGCAATCCCTGAAATTTGGTTTTTATTATTATAAAAATTGGTAAAAGTGTGAAAGGGTTTCGATTGTAAATTATATATAAAATTATACACACTATACCTATGCGTTAATTATTGGTTCATATAACTGAATATGTGTACCAGACTACATTATTATACTCTGTAAACGTATCCCACATCCCAAGTGCAAAAACCATGAAATTTGGCCGCAAAACAAAAATATTAAAAAATTAATTGAATAAAGCATAAAAGTTTATAAGATATACATTTAGTATTTTTTAAAATAAAAAGCTTAAGAGCCGCTGTTATGCCTCTGGTTGCACGTGGACGTTTGTTTACGGACGTAATCCAATCCCTGAAGGTTTGGATTCATGGTCGTTAGAATTGGTAAGAATGTAAGCGAGTTTCGATTGTAAATTAGATATAAAAAATATATACTTGACCTATCCGCTTATTTAACTGTTTATATAATACGGTATATGCACCAAAGCTTTTTATACCGGTAAATGTATATATACGACCATCCACGTGCAAAAATTATAAAATTTGGGCAAAGATTGAAAATAATATTAAAAGAAATCGAAAATCGAAAAACAATCGAAAAACCAGTACCGCTATGAACGGATTAAGGGCAGGTGGTATCCAATTCGGCCGTTATAACAGATAACAAAATAAATCAAATCGCTGCTAATAGCGGTACTAAACGCTATTTTCAACGATATTTTCTTTTTTCAATATTTTGCGTAATTATGAAATGATAAAGGAATGTCGGTCGCAAAAATACCAAAAATACCGCCATAAACGGCGAAAATTGACAAATTGTCCGCAAACCTGAACCAGAACGTTCTTTGGATGGACCCACAGGTACAATGCAAAGCCGTAATTGAGCCCCGCGCAATTGTGGAGCTCTGGGCTTCAGGGATAAGCCCTGAGACTACGATATATAGTGGTTAAAATTTATTATCCCGCACGTATGGGATTAATTATCGGCCGATTCTAACTATTATTGCACCCCAAAATAACCACTATATATCGTATATAAAACTATGATAAAACCTAGTTAATAAACGCAAAACCCAAAGTACGGTAATATATAATTATAGATAATAATTGCACGACCGATATGAAAAAAAGAATTTGAAAATTGGATAAATTATTAATTCGACCAATAAACGCGCGAAATCCGCAAAACGTACGTTGACTTATTAAAAGAAATATGCGGATTTACTCAAGTCTCAGGGCTTATCCCTGAAGCCCAGAGCTCCACAATTAATCCACTTCGTGGCTCAATTGCGGTTTTGCAATATACTTGTGGGTCCATCCAAAACATATTCTGGTTCAGGTCTGAGGACAATATGTCGATTTTCGCCGTTTATGGCGGTACTTTTGGCCTTTTTTCGACCGACACTCCTTTATTATTCCACAATTACGGAAAATATTAAAAAAAGAAAATATCGTTGAAAATAGCGTTTAGTATCGCTATTAGCAGCGATCTAATTTATTTTTGTATCTTTTATAATGGCCGAATTAGATACCACCTGCCCTTAATCCGTTCATGGCGGTACTGTTTTTTCGATCTTTTTTTCGATTTTCGATTTTGTTTAATATTATTTTTAATTTTTCACCAAATTTTATAATTTTTGCACGTGGAGGGTCGTATATATGTATATATCGTTAAAATAAATGTTGGTGCGTATACGACATTATATAAGCATTTAAATAAGCGGATAGGCAAAGTATATACTTTTTTATATATAATTTACAAGCGAAACTCGTTTATATTTTTACCAATTTTAACGATAATAAAACGAAAATTTCAGGGATTTGATTACGTATATAAACAAACGTCCAAGTCCAATCCTACTTATATCATCGGCTTTAAAAACTGTTTAATAAAAAAAGATGCTAAATATGTATTTTATAAATCTTTTTGCTTTATTTGATTAATTTTATATTATTTTTGGTTTGCAGCCAGATCTTGTGGGTTTTGCACGTGGGGGGTGGTATGTATCTATTTAATATAATATTACATTTTGGTACTTATATCTGATTATATAAGCCGTTAAATATGCGGATAGGTAAAGTGTATCCAATTTTATATATGTTTTACAATCGAAATGCTTTTACATTTTTACCAATTTTAACATTAATAAAACTGAATTTTGAAGGAGTGGATTATGTATATAAACAAACGTTAACGTAAGACCCGATTTACAATACCGGCCCTTTTTGTCTTTTTATATAAAAAAATCCTAAATTTGTGGTACTTTTGTATTTCTTGCTTTATTTACGTAAATAAAATTTATAAAAAAAACTCAAATAAGATTTATTAATAAATTGATAAAGAAATGCATGAATTAAAAATCTTTTCAAATTTCTCAATATTTGCGTAAATTTTAGCTCTCTAACAAATTGTTAATCTATATAAAAATATCAATAAAACTTTTGTCTTAGTCGATAATTGCACGCATTTTGCAGTGTTAGGTTTATTAAGCTATAAAAACTGTAATTTAAGCTAAAGTTAATGTTATATACCATCATTAAGAATAAGAATCAAATATAATGAAAAATTACAAATTTTACTGAATATTTTAATATCTTTCCATATACAGTAGCTATTAAAACGCGGCCGGTATTCAAATAATCAACAAACTCCAATAAATTTAACGCAAATTACTGTATATTTTTATAACTCTTATTTGTTTTTTTATTTAAATATTTAATTAGATATTATAATTACACCATTTTCTTTTGCCATTATAATACGAATATATTGTATATACCCGCTATAAACGGCAAAATACCACAAACTCTCCTTATATTAATAAAATAATTATTAACGATATCGCACTGTTAAATATATTATTAATAATACCGCTATAAACGGCGAAATGCGACAAAATATCCTCAAATTAGAACGAGCGCGATTTTTTCGGTCAATGTAATTGGTCGAAAAACCATATGGTTAAAAGGTATATGGAGCGTTCGGTCCCCACTGCGAAGCAGGGGGGTTTAGTCTAAGCATTGAGACTATATGAACGGCGAAATGCGACAAGATGTCCTCAGACTAGAACGAGCGCGATCTTTTCGGCCAATGTAATTGGTCGAAAAGCCATGTGGCTGAAAGGTATATGGAGCGTTCGGTCCCCACTGCGGAGCAGGGGGGTCTAGTTTGAGCACTGAGACTAGTTTAGGAGGCGATCCCCGAATCGTACCTACGTAAACGGCTAAAAATTATGCTTTAACGGATGCGTAACGTGATTAACGCCAACGGTATATATATAAGCTGGTAAATCTAATTTGTAAATAGCTTCAAACTTAATTTTAATATAATACGTATATTTATTTAATTATTTATAGTATTTCGTTTTGGTTACCTGTGTTTAAGGTTTTGTATTTTAATTAATTTGGGCCGGAATTACTACCAAAAACGGCTAAATTCCCAAAGGATCCACACACCTATAAAGTCGCCACCACTGTTTAGGGGTAGTGATTTTTACCCCTACCACCATAGTAAAGGAAGGCCAGCGTAGTTTCAGGGTTTATCCCTAAAGCCCAGAGCTCCACAATTAAGCCACTTCGCGGCTCAATTGCGGCTTTGCAATGTACCTGTGGGTCCATCCAAAGAACGCTTTGGTTTAGGTCTGAGGACAATTTATCGATTTTCGCTGTTTATGGCGGTATTTTTGGTATTGTTGCGACCGACACTTCCTTATAATTCCATAACCACGTAAAATATTGAAAAAACAAAACCTCGTTGAAGATAGGAATTGGTAGGCCTTTTTCATGAGTACAAATTCTTTTGCACCCGGTACGCCAATCAAAATTTGGATATTACCTGCCCTTAATCCGTTCATGGCGGTACTGTTTTTTCGATTTTTTCCGATTTTCGATTTTTTTTTTGAATTATTTTCAGTTTCCAACCAAATTTTATAATCTTTGCACGTCGAGGGCCGTATACGTATATATACCGCTACATTAAGTTTTGGTATATATATCGTAATTATATAAGCAGTTAAATAAGCGGATAGGTAAAGTATATACTTTTTTGTATATAATTTACAATCGAAACTCTTTCATACTGTTACCAATTTTATCGATATTAAAGCCAGGATTTCAGGGATTGGATAACGAATATAAACAAACGCCCACACGCAACCCAATTTTCGGTTTTGGTCTTGAAGACCTTTCTATATAAAAGAATGCTAAACTTATATTATTTACTTGTTTTCCTTTTAATTAGTTAATTTTATATTACTTTGTTTTTCAATTAAATTTCTGGATTTCTGCATGTGGAGGGTAATACAGGTAAATTTACCGTTATACTAAGGTTTGGTATATATACCGTATTATATAAGCAGTTAAATTAGCGGATAGGCAAGGTATATACGCTTTTGTTTATAATTTACAATCGCAACCCTTCTATATTTTTATCAACTTTGACGATAACAAAGCCAAAACCCCAGGGTCTAGCGTTGGGTACCACCTAACCGCACCCCCCTCATAACCGCACCCCAGAAATAACAACACTTCTATTTTCAATCTCGAATTTCTATTATGGATATCTTTATAGATTTTCCTTTTTTGCATTACTTTTTCCTAGTTTCTTCTCTTTATTTTCAAAATAAAAGAATAAAACAAAAGCTAGTTTACTTCCGCTATAAACAACAGGCAAGATGGCGAATTAATTACAAAATCATCCCAAGCATAGGGTATACCTATAAACACCCTTTGAGGTCTTTTTAACGGCGCCCAATCCAAAAAACAAACAAAACAACTATTCCAAAAGCCTTTACCGGAATAGGAAAAGCATTAAACTATTTGGGTGCTTACCCAGGACGTTTTACGCCTTTTACTCACGCACCAAAAACTTCGTTTTTTTGCGAAACGAATTTTTTAGGCCGCCGGAAAAACAAAAGGTTTTACAAAACGTTGGATAACCCGGTTTTTGGTTCGTTACCCAATCCTTAAAACCCAAAAGCCCCGCCGAATAAAAGACGGCCGGCTTAATGGGGCTATTACGGAGATAATTAAATTATAATGGTTTTTCATTATTAACCCCGTTATGAAAAATATTGAACCGGAAAATCGGTGGAATATCGACGAAACCGGTACAATAGAAGGTAACAGGTTTAGCCGCCCGGTATTAGAACTTAACAGGATCCGGCCGTTACAGGGAAAAAAACCCGGAACGCGGGGCTGGACGAATATAATCGAATATATATCGGTTACGGGGGTTACTATACTCCTTTTCATTATATTTCAAGGAAAAAACGTATAATAATAATAAATTCCGGCGGATTTGGGCCCTTTTGATAATTGGCAATTCTATGCAACTTAAAACGGGGGATAAATGACAAAACGGTAATAAAATGGTTAAAAAAGGTGTTTAATCCTGTACCTAACACCATACCCCCGAAAAGCGGTTATTGGTTTACGACTGCCATGGATTACACGTTACGGACGAATTAATGTTTTTATACCTTCAAAATAACATTTAAATCTTGTATTTACCGCTTTATTCGTCGCACGTTCTCTAAACATTCAATTTATAGGTTTTTGAGCCGTTAAAAGAGGTTTATCGACGTTAATCTGGATGTATAAACCGATTTTACTGTTTAACGGTTAATGAAAAGCAAAAATTTTTAATTTGCTATTAAAAACCAGATTAAAAGCATTTATTGAAAAAATTATCAAGTCTAATTACCGTACGACGGGGTTATAGCCGGTAAATTTGGTTAAGCTGCGTTTAAGCCTTTTGTGATTGGAAAATAGCAACGCCAACGTCAAAAAAATAGAGTTAACGGTTTCTCAAGTGATAAAATACCGGAAAACCCAACCGAAAAAATTAACGACCTGTTTTCACTTATTTAACAATTTTTTTAAAACGACCCAAAATATTCGACTTCAACTACGGGAAATTTCCTGGTCCGAACCAAGTACCGCCACTTTACGGTTTTTGATTGCAAAAGTCTAAAAAAGCTTCGAAGCCAAAGATAGTTTATAGGTTAAAATTCAGCTTTAAATCAGTTTATTAAAAGTACAATTGGAGGTAATACGGCCGGTTAAAAAAAGGAGGGGAGTTCGGGATCCTAACGAGTTTCTGGTTGATAAATAGGATACCATTAGACTGCAGGAAAATAATATTGAAAATCTGGAACCTTTAATTGATGAAAAAGGGCTTAATAAACCGGAATAACCTGAAAACGATTGTATTTGTGTGCGTTAATAGTTTTATTTTTAGATCGATTTCCGAAACGCGAAACTTTATTGTTATATTTTATGGGGGTGCGGTTGGGGGGTACCTAACGTAAAATTGCGTGTATAATTAGGCGTTAATATGGAGCGCGATGTATATTACACGCTTTGATTATTTTTATATAAGAACAAATGCTAAATTTGTGTTAAATTTGTATTTTTCGCTTCATTTAAGGGAATACAATTTAGAAAAAGAAGTGAAATGACATATATATTAATTTATACAGAACTGCACATACTTCGGTTATTCCAATTCTACCAATAATTGCGTAAATTATTCAATTTTTGAATAAATTATTACTTAATATAAAAATATTAATAAAATCTTGTTTTAAACTATAACTGCATGTATTTTGTGAATTTCAATTCCATTAAACTATAAATATTATAGTTAAGCTTCATATGAAAAGTATATACCATGATTTAAACTAATAATTAACTATAATACAGAATCTTAGATCTTATCAAATATTTAACTATTTTTGTGTTAATAGGCTGTTGGTAATGTGTTAATTATATGTGTTATTTAGCATGTAATGGGTCCACTTTTATCTGTATATAAGCCACAATAGAAAGTGCCGAAGTGGGGCTGTTGGGGCTGTCGGATTTTCTATTATATTTTGTGTGTTGCAGAAATTGCGATTCAAAGTCAGCGAATGGGGTTTCACCCTGTACCGGGCTTAATACCCACCCTGCATTTACGAGTCAGTTACCCTGCACCGGGTTGAATTCTCACCAAATTAGCAAATCAGTGCGAACCCAAAAATGGTTTGTATAAAAATGAGGGTGTTTTTTTAACAACGCATACAAAATAATTTTTCGGAAACTCGTATGCGGCACCGGAGCCCTTTACGGGGTGCGGACCCCCACTTCGATATCGGAAAATATATAAAGGAAATAAAGCAAAGTTTCCCCCACCAATAAATTAAATTTATTAATCCCAAAATTAGTGAATTTAGTATATTTAAACCCTATAATCACAGGTTTTTATACCGCAATTAGCACCACGCCGCACTTAGGTTAATGCCTTAACCCTTATTAGTAACCCATATTGTTGACAGCTTATAAGCCCGGAAAGGTTTTAGTTTGTGCATTAAAGTGCATTTTACATCGCTGGAAAACCTGAAGTTTAGGTTTTATTTTGGTTATTGTCGCATTTTTATAGCACGTATATTGACGAAATTTTTTCTGTTTTTGTGCGAAATTGTTGGTTTTAGGCGCTAATTCAGCACCCAACCCCCTGTATTTATAATGGGGATCGTTAAAAATTAGCGTTCGATTCAGGCCCTTTTAAGTACTGCAGCGATCGTTTGCATTGCAAATCCAAAATTTTTGGTATGGTTTTTGTGGATCGTGCACGCTACTGTAATTGGTTCAAACTTCAGTAGGGCTTACGCTAGCGAATCAGGGCCAAAAACCCCTATATTCGTTCGCTAATAGCCCATTAAATTTTTTTAGTGCGTTTAATAGGGTTTACAATAGCCCACAAACCCATTAGCGGAACTACGTTAGTGGTTCGTTGCCCTGCACGATACCTTGCAGCTTACCTTGCACCCATTCAACGAATTAAATTCGCTACGTGCACCTGGATTGGTACAAATACCAGGGCACCCATTAATTGCGGATTTGAGGGATTGTAACCCTGTATTTTAATGGATTTTAACCACTGAAAATAGCAATAACCCTGTAATTGGCAATTACAGGCCTATACCCGTTAAAAGGCAAACGGTATAGCAAATCCTAGATTTAATAGGGTATTTATTTACCTTTAGGGGATTAGGTTAGTTGATTATTGCTATAAATTAGCGAATTGCAACTATAATTCAAGCTACCCTACAATGGAGAACAGTTTTATATCAGGCCGTCCAGGCCCAGTTTCAACAGATAAAGGGCCTGAACCCAACCCAAACGAAATTCTAACCGCTAAATTACAGGCCCAAAACCTGCAATTAAAAGCGTTAATTACGCAAATGAATTAATTTTAGAGGACAATTCAACAATTAACCGCCCTGTTAACCCTAAAAAGCGGTAATTCCACTAATTTAAATGGTATTTTGGATGTTAAACCAGCTACCCCTGCCACACCCCTGATCCACCTGGTAACCTAATTTTAGGTGACGGGATAGGTAAAGAATTATCGAAACGGGCATTTTCCTTACCCGAAAATTGTAAATTGATAGGGGCTAGGAACTACGATTTGTGGAAACAGGCGTTAATAGTATAATTTAGGGCTATAAAAGCAGCGGACTTTATTTCCAACCCTGAAATTGGGTATACCTTACCGGAACACGAGCAATCAATCCTATTACTGTTTATAAAAAACAGTTTAACCAAAAACACCTTTAAAATCCATTATATGGCATTCCAACCCCTTACTTCTTTAAAACCTGGAAGATAATTACTCCGTTACACCCGAAATTAGTCGAAATTTACTATATCGGGAATTCCACGCTTTAAATTTTTCGAAATTTAAAGGATTAATACCTAAATTTGACAACCGTTTTGATTTACTAACAATTAAATTAGCGAATGCTAACGTGCAAATTAACCCCGTAGACGTACGAAATCAGTATTTACGGGCCCTGGAGGGGATATTCCCTATTTGGACCGAATACCAACGCATTACCCAACGGGCCCTGCAGGCAATAGGCCAAAATTCGGAAAAGTTAAATTTGCAATACCTTATAGCGGACCTTATATCCGAAAATTAGATTTTAGGTTTTATAACGGTTAAAACCGTTAATTATAGGTTGGAAGGCAAAAGAACGGGTAAAAAACGCTAAAAAAAGGCGTTAAAAAGGAGAATAATGGGCAGGAAAACACCTCTAAATCACGAAAAAAAAGTAAAAACTCTAATTCGGATTTTGTTTTTGCAAAAAAATACTAAATCCTCCTCCAGCGAATTAACCGCTGGAACGTTTATAATTTTTATGTATTTCGAATTACTTACGGGCTCGATTCCAGGTGACGTTAACGAAAGCGCAGCGTATAACGTTTTGGAACAGGAGGTTAATTCCGCTATTAGCGGAATTATAAGATTACGTTCGGATTCGGATTCGGAAACCAATACCGGTAAAACGCTAAAACCACAAGTTTTAACAGTTAATTTTAAGGTAAAAACGAAACCTGGACGCGGCGAAAAAGGGATTCCTGAATTTGGGAAATTAGGTCACCCTATCCTGTACGATATAAGTAATAGGCACTATATTTTTGCAAATTAACAATTTTTTACCGATTTTACCCCCGGTTTTACAGTCGAAATCGGTACAGGAGGTGGCCTGATTCAGCCTATAGGCACCCGAATTGTGAAAATATAAATCCGTTACGGCCAAAAAGCTGACGAATTTAAAAAGGTTACGTTAAATAACGTTTTATATATCCCTTCGTTTGGAATAAATATCGTTAATGGTTTTATACATTATAATATAGGGAGCGTATTATTAAAAAATATTTTGTACGATAAGGATCGCAAAACGTAGGGACGCTTAAATACCGTTAAACATTCGTTTTATTTGAAGGTTAAAGGGTGCGGTATCCTTGTTCGAAATAACGTTATTTCGAGTTACGCCTGTGTAATAGGTGAATATAGCACCGTTTTTAGCATGGTTTTACAGGGGGGTTATAAAAGGCTACGCAGCCCCGTTAGAAATAAACCTAAGTAATATAAACCTCGGATATCACGAGGACTATAAAATTTATACCGATTCGGAACCGGAAGAAAATACCGTAACGGAAAAACTAAATCCCGAACAAAATACGGAAATAGCCGTAAGTTTACCTATAACGTAGAAATTTAACGGTAAAAACCCTGAAAATCCACGTAAAATTGGGCCCCGTAGGCCGGGTACACCGTTAGGTGACCCTTTTATATAACCTAATATAAAAGGGATTATTTCCGAAAAAAGGGGGTTTCCTATATAGAAAGTCCGTTGTTAAAACTTTTTTTATTATCGGATTTAAAGCAGGCCTCTGTAAGTTACTTCCTTTTAAGGTTTAAACTAATAACGGACGGTTAGTTAACCTTTAAAGGAAACGGAATTGCAGGTATTTGTAACGAAATCCAGGCCTAAAAAACCCTGCTATGGAACAGGCGTTTGGGGTATATAAGGTTATTATTGCTAGAAAAAACTGCTAAAATTATAAAAAATATACCTAATTTCGACAGAAATAAAGTAATTACCTATATTGTTTGCGTTAAAACCATTTTTATTAGGCGTACAAATAAAGTCGCACTCCTTACACCCCCTAATATTTTCGATTTTAGAAAAGGTAATATAATGCCCTTTGAATTTAATTTTTATAATAAAAAGCCCGTATTTTTATTATTAGTGGACCGCAAATTGCGTTTTCGGTGGTCGATCCTATTAAAGAATAAAACCGGACCTACGGCTTTTATGGCTATTAAAGGCTTTTTTAAGGTTTTACAAACTACGCACGGGCGTTACCCCCTGAATTTTCATTTCGATGGGGGGTACGAAGTTGATACAGATTTTCAAAATTGGTTTACAAACAAAGGTGTTAATTTTAGCATTTCGAATCCTTATAACCATGGCCAAAACGGATTAACGAAACGGTCTATTAAGGATATTTTGGATAGGTTTTGGTCTACCATTATAGCGGCGGGTTTACCATTATATTTATAATATTATTTACTATTTGCCGTGGTTAATTTAATTAACCGTACAGCGGTAACTAATAGGGATTTAACACCCTACGCGGAATTTTGTTCCGAATTCCAACCTCGATTACCGCATAAACCCAATTTAGGGCATTTTCGGGTTATTGGTACTGTGTACCAGGTCATACACCGTTAAAAAAACGCCAAAAATTTAATAAATTGGTTCCCCGCACCGAAACGGTAAAGTTTTTAGCCTATTTATTAAATTTTACAGCGTTGGTTTACGCACCCGTTAAACGGACCGTATATAAAACCTTTACCGTAAAAAGTATAAAGGGTATAACCGCTGAAAATTTGGCTATTCCAGGGGAAACGCTACAGATGTTAAAGGGGGAATATACAGATTTAAAGGGGGATTTTGATTTTGAACTTGAAAACGAGATTAACAGCGTTCCAGCGAATAATTACTTCCTAAAAAACCCTGAAAATACAGGGCATTTACCACCTGTTACAGGGTATCTACCACCTGTTACAGGGTAGTTACCACCCGTTATATGGCATTTAAACCCTGAAAACACAGTGCCCGCCAGGCTTGTACAGCCTACTGTTCGCCCCCAAGAACCTATAACGGTAGCGGTACCTAATCCAGTACCTAAAACAACGGAAATTCCGGTGTTTTCAGCACGTAAAATACAAGATATGGAATTAAATTCGCAGTGAGAAAACCCAAATTTAATAGATATACATTACGTGCATTATTTTTATTTTTAAACCCGAAAAGAAATAATAAAAAAGCCCACTAAAAACGGTAAACCAAATAATTACCAACAGGCTTTAAATAGCCTTGAAAATATAAAATGGCTAGCTATTTTAACGTTTAAATTCGACCAAATCGTCACTGCAAAAACCTTCCGTTTTAACCCTAAAGCTAAAATGCCTACAGGCCGTAAACTCGCTTTTACCCGGCCGGTATTTAAATCAAAAAAGGATAAAAATAATAAGCCTATAAAATATAAAGCTAGGTTTGTTGTTAAAGGTTTTTTACAGGTTAAAAGCCTACATTATATCGAAATCTTTGCTAACATTAATATACCACCTACTTGGCGTATACTTTTGGCTATAACTGATATACAAAATTAGACAATAGAATAAATCGATTTTATCGGTGCGTTTTTAAATAATAACCTTACCGACGTAAATATATATTTGCAAATTCCAAACGGTTTTAACGAATAAGCCAAAATTTGTAACCCTACCACCATAAAAGTTCAATGGAAATGGGTTATAATCCGAAAAAACTGCAGGTTACATAATAAAAGGCGTTATACGGTTTGAAACAGGGTCCAAAAAAATGGTAGAACAGACTTAAAACCCTATTTTTTAAAAAAGGTTTTAAACTATTAATTTCTAATCCCGCTGTTTTTTATAGCGTTAAATCCAAAGATTTTATCGTTACCTTTATAGACGATTGCCTGCTAATAGGTCCTAAATTGCAATATATTCAGGATTTAAAAGACCGTTTTAATAAAATATACGCGTTAAAAAACAGGGGCCCTGCAGCCTATTTTTTAAACGTTTAGATTATAAAGAAAAAGCCTAAACGCCTATTTTGGTTCCATTAAAATCAATATATAAAAGAAGCATTATCAACGTTTGGATTAATTAATTGCAAATTTATATTTGCTCCCTTATAACCGGGTGTGCTAAAATAAAGGGGGGGTAAACCCGTCAATGCGTTAAAAATCAAATTATTACAGCGTATTTTCGGCACCCTTATGTATTTAATGCTATTAACGCGCCCGGATATCGGTTTTGCGGTTTAATGGTTTTCACGTTTTTTAATAAAAACTATTATAATCCACTTAACGGCAGCTAAATACCTATTACATTATTTAGCGGGTATTTAATCTTTATTTATTTACTACAAAAATAAAGTATTTAAAGCTGAATTACCACCCAATGTTTCAATAAGGGGTTTTAAAAGGTTTAAATTACTGGGTTTTAGTAATAGCGACTTCGCCGGGGCTAGGAAAAACTCAAAATCCATTTACGGATATTTGTATACCTTATTTTGGGGCCCTACAACGTGGAAATGCAAAAAGGCTAATACTATAGCTTTAAATACTCTGAAAACCGAAACCGATACCTTAGCGGAAGCCCTGCGTAAAGTACAGTGGTTTAAAAGCTTATTTATAAAAAATGGACTACCTATAAAAGGCCTTATTGCAATATGTTAACAATATGCCGCTGTTCAATTGGCTGCGCGCATGAAAAATGCAGCCGACTGCACTTAACGTGCGGTCGCAGGGCCTTTATAAGGCCTGTTCTTAACATAATATTTGGAAATAATACAGGCTTTATATCTAACGCATATAGCCCTACGCACCACTAACGTACTAAATATACGTTATTAACATTTTACTACGTACGGGATTTAATTACAAAAAGATTAATGACCTTTAAATACCTGGAATCCAAGCAAATGCCCGCTAATGGCCTAATAAAACCCCTAACGCTTCCAATTCACAAGGTCTTTTTAAAGTTTATATGGCTTAAGCCCCTACAAAAAGCTTAATTTTTACTCACTGAATTTTAGGGCATTTTAATTAGTTCGTTAGCTAATTTTAACCCATTATATTTCCTTTCTTTGCAAATATTGGATTTTCATTAGCGTAACACCGTCCGTACTACTCAAATCTACCCTGCACAGGTTAATTTATTAGCAAATTATACCGACCATATACCCAAAATTACCGAACCTATACCCAATATTGAATCGGAATAACAATAACCCGCGTTTTGGGCGATTTACGCATTCGAAATACCGTATATAATATGCCTAACTTGGTTTATTACCAACGAACAGCCAGATTTGCTGCCTGGCTTAATAATTGATTCCGTGTGTCATTGTTATACAATTCGGGGGTCACGGGTTAGTATAAAGGGCTTAGTTATCCAGGGGGTTTATATCGGGAGTTCGAGTCGGGTTGGGACATACGGGGGATCTTTTTTAGGGTTTTATTTTTATATACTTTTCTCTTCCGATTTCATGTAAATAATAGCAAACGAAAGGAGGTGTTAATTATATGCGTTATTTAGCATATAATGGGCCCACCTTTATTTGTATATAAACCACAATAAATAGTGCCGAAATGGGGCTATTGAGGCTGTCGGATTTTCCGTTATATTTTATGTTGCAGGAATTGCGATTCAAAATATCAGCGAATGGGGTTCACCCTGTACCGGGTTCACACCCACCCTGCACCTACGAATCAGCTACCCTATATCAGGTTAAAAATTTCACCAAATTAGCAAACGAATGCGAACTCAAAAAACGAAACAGAGCGAAACCAACGAAGTGGATCAATTGTGGAGCTCTGGGATTTGGCAGGCTTTACACAGCGGACTAAGTAATATTATCGAGTTGACTAACAGGGAGAAACAACATTTGCACGTATAGAACAGTCTGGTCACCTTGTCAATAGAAATTGGTATGCGTTAACGCCCTTCAGCCTGTTCCCCCGCTTTGTATTCGCTGCCTTTCAGTCCACAAAATGCAAAATCTAGGGTCTTGTGTCCCCGCCTAAAGATAGAAATTTGTTGTCCGCACTAAGGAGTTTTCAGGTTGCGATTAGAGCGTCCGTGGGCCGTTTGGAACGATCATGTAGGCCGTGGCAGCACAATCCAAAGTAGGAAATTTGAAGAGCAAAGAATGTAGTTGTATCAAGACAGGACTTATTTACAACCAGTTCTACGAAGGAAAAAGTCTTGTACAATCATATAAATTAAGCTCGCCGTTTAACAATGGAATTTGCTCATCAAGCACTCACACTTCTTGAGCAAAAGTTGGTCCAGGTTTAAGCCTGTTGAAAGTTAATTATAGCAAGTTCTCGGACTTCCCTTTCAAGCCTTGAGTCAGTAAGACTATGACTCGACAACATAGTCCCGGGACTATTATAAGTAGTCTATTAATGTATAAATGAAAGTAATATAATAGGAAACCATAAAAAGGCAACTTGAGTCAATCTGAATAACCTATGCAGAGTTCCGTCGTTAGGTGTTATGAGAATGTTTTATAAAGGATTGGTTGATTTTTCACCCTAGCCTTTTGGAGGTTCGGTAAACTCTACCAAGATCAAATTGTGCGATACCGTTCGACTTGATTATTCTGCTTTACTAATATTGCTATACTTAGACCTTTCGCCTCTTATCCGTCGTATTGAACGCGTACACTCATACGCATATAATTCAAGTTTTGCCTATCTTTTCTTGAAATAACCTCAGGTATTCCAACCAAGTTATAAATAAGCACCATCATGCGCAGCCCAGCCCTTTTTACCACCATTCTTACCATGCTCGCCTCTACCTCCAGCGCGTGCGTAGTCCAACTCATGCAAGACCCGCTGGACAAGACCGCTCTGGATACAAAATATCCATTTTGCAACCAAAAAGTCCATTTTAAGGGACCAGAATACGATTTCGAACTCTTAATCGATCGGGACTGCAAAGGCGAGAGGATTGCTGGAACTATCCCTAAAGGCCATTTTGTTAGGTTTTCGAAGTTTGCGGAAGGAAGTTCAAATTCTTTAACTCCTATTATGACAATGTGGGAAAATAAACTTGGCGGAACTGAAACGGTCACCCATGGCAGTAACGTTATGAAGGTGGACATAACACCAGAATGGCAATTGAAAGCGAACAAAATATATGACGAAATGCTTAGGCGCGGGCCTCGGGGTAAACCCCCTGGTCTCAGGGCTCATCCCTAAAGCCCACAGCTCCACAAATAATCCACTTCGTTCGCTCCGCTCCACTTCGTGGCTCAATTGCGGCTTTGCAATGTACCTTATCTTTTTTAATTTGAATACTGGCCGGGTAAAAATAAATATACGGCCTGCAGGCATTTTAATTTTAAGGATAAAGTGGAACGTTTTTTGCAATAACGATTTGGTCGAACTTAGACGTTAAAACTGTTAGCCATTTAGCATTTCTAAAGTTACTTAGGGCCCACTTAGTTTTAGGGCTTATCCCTGAAGCCCAAAGCTCTACAATTGCTCCATTTCGTTCGCTTCGTTCCATTTCGTAGCTTAATTGCGGTTTTGCAATGTATTTGTAAGTCCATCCAAAAAACGTTTTAGTTTAGGTTTGAGGACAATGTGTCGATTTTCGCCGTTTATGGCGGTATTTTTGGCATTTTTGTGACCGACATTCCTTTATTATTCCATAACCACGCGATATATTAAAAAAAGAAAACATCGTTAAAAATAGGAGTTGGTAGGCCTTTTTTATAGATCCAAAAGTTTTTGCACCCGGTATATTAATCAAAAGTTAACATTACCCGCCTTTTATCCGTTTAAAGCGGTATCCCCATTGTTAATGAATAAACACCATCGATACCCATTTACTATTTTACTAATAACAATTATAATCCGTTAAAATTTATATGTGGAAGATCGTATAAACGAAAAAAACTTTTTATATAAGTTTTAATATAATTATCGCAGAATTATAAATTTTATAATCCGTTTAGGGGAAATCTTACTTAATATATTATATATCTACATATAAATATTATCGATACACATTTCCCATTTTATTAATAACGGTTACCATCCGTTTAAATTATTTTGTAGAAAATCGCATAAGCGAGAGGAACCTTTATATATAAGTTTCAATACAAATAACGCAAAACCACTAATTTTACAATCCGTATAGGGTATGTATTATATAATGCGCTTTATATCCACCCACTAGAAGAAACTATTTTTCGCGCAAATATTTATATATTCGTACCAAATTATATATATATAATATCCGAAAACACGCCTATATATTCCTCGCTTTCCCACCAAATCGACGCAATTTTCCGCGGTTCCAATCATGAACCACTTTAGTGAACAATTCTAGTGCATTGAATGCATCTAAACCCTGTAATTACAGGCATTTATAGCGCAACTAGCACCACGCCGCACCTAGGCTAATGCCTAAACCCCTGTTAGCAACCCATATTATTAATAGTAGCGCTTATATAAATAAAAGTGGGCCTATTATATGCTAAATAACGCATATAAATAACACCCCCTCTTTTTTACTACTGATATAAAGTCGGAGAAAAAAGTACATAAAAAATAAAACCCTAAAAAAAAGATTGCCCTTATGTCCCAACCCGATTCGAGCTCCCGGTACAAACATCCTGGATAATTAAGCCTTTTATACCGACCTATAACCCCCGAATTGGAAAAAAACCCCAAAATTGTGACAACCCCCGGATTTGAACCCCGTTTGCATAATATTAACCCACGGAATTAACTAATAAACCAGGTAGCTAATTTGGTTATTCGTTGGTAACAGTACAAATTAGGCATATTATATAGGGTATTTCGAATGCGTAAATCGCCCAAACCACGAAGTTTTTCAATTTTAATTCAATTTTGGGTACAAGGTCGGTATGAATTGCTTATTAATTAACCTAAATAATGTAGATTCGGGTAATACGGCCGGTATTGGGCTAATAAAAGTCCAACATTTGCAAACAAAAGAAATAAATGGGTAATTAGCTAACGAAGTAAATAAATGCCCCAAAATTCAATAGGTAAAAACTAAGTTTTTCATAAGGGTTTAAACCCTATAAGCTTTAAAAAGACTTTGTAAAGTGGAAACGTTAAGGTTTTATGAGGCCATTGGCGGGTATTTGTTTGATTTCCAGGTATTTTAGGGTTATTAATCCTTTTATAATTAATTCCCGTACATAGTAAAACTTTAATAACGTATTTTTAATACGTTGGTAGTGCGTAGCGTTATAGGCGTTAGCTATAAAACTTGTATTATTTCCAAATATTGCAATAAGGCCTTTCATAGGTAAGCGAATTTCTATAAATAGGTCTTTAAACTATTATGCTTGACGCAAAGCTTCCGCCAAAGCATAGGTTTCGGTTTTTGAGGTGTTTAATGCTATAATATTAGCCTTTCTGCATTTTCACGTTATAAAATCCCCAAATAGGGTGTATCAATGTCCGTAAATGGATTTTGAATTTTCCTTAGCCCAGGCAAAATCGCTATTATTAAAACCTAGTAATTTAAAGCCTTTAAAACCCCCTTTTAAAGACAGGGTAGTTGCTTAGCTTTATATACTTTATTTCCGTAAAAAATAAATAAAGATTTAATACCCGTTAAATAACGTAATAGTTTTGAACTGCCGTTAAATGGATTATAATGGCTTTTAGCAAAAACGTAAAAGCCACTAAACCGTTAAACTGATATCCGGGCACCTTAATAACATTAAGTACATAAAGGTACCGTTAATACGCTATAATAATTCAGCTTCCAACGCATTTACGGGCTTACCCCCGTTATATTTAAGCACACCCGGATGTAAAGGAACAAATATAGGTTTGCAATTAGGAAATCCAAACGTTGCTAATACTTCCTTTATATACTGATTTTAATGGAGCCAGAATAGGCGCTTAGGCCTTTCCTTTATAATTTGAACGCGTAAAAAATAGGCTGCAGGGCCGTTGTCTTCCAACGCGTATACCTTAATAAAACGGGTTTTTAAATCGTAAATATATTGCAATTGAGGACCTATTAGCAGGCAGCAGTTTACACAGGGAATAATAAAGTATTTGGATTTAACGTCATAAAAAACAGCGGGATTAAAATCAGCGGTTAAAAACCTTTTTTGAAAAAGAGGGTCGTTAGCTTGTTGTACCATTCTCTTGGGCCCTATTTCAAACCGTATAACGCCTTTTCCGAATGTATAACATGCAATTCTTTCGGATTATACCGATTTCCACTAAAGTCTTAGCGGTGGTGAAGTTACAAAGCTTAACCCATTCGTCAACCACTTTGTTAAAACCGTCTGGAATTTGCGAATAAATATTTACGTTGGCAAAGTCACTATTTAGAAACATACCGATAAAATCAATTTGTTCTATTTCCCAATTTTGTGTATTAGCTATAACTAATAGTATACGCCAGGAGAATAAAATATTAATATGAGCAAAGGTTTGGATATAATCAAGCCTTTCGACCTGTAAAAAGCCCGCAATAATAAGCCTAATCTTATATTTTATAGGATTGATATTTTTATCCTTATTTAATTCAATCACCGGCCGGGTAAAAACAAGTTTACGGCCTGCAGGCATTTTAATTTTAAGCATAAAGCGAGACGTTTTTGCAATAACGATTTGGTCGAATTTAAACGCTAAAAAAGCTAACAATTTAACATTTTCAGGGTTGTTCAAGGCCTGTGGTAGCTATTTGGTTCGTTGTCCTTAATAGGCTTTTTCTTTATTTGTTTTTGGTGTAAAAACAAAAATAATGCACGTAATTTATATCCATTAGATCTAGGTTTTCGAACTGCGAATTGAATTCCATATTTTGTATTTTAAGTGTTAAAAACACCGGAATTTCCATTGTTTTAGGTATTGAATTAGGTACCGTTACCGTTATAAGCTTTGGGGGGCGAACGGTGGGTAGTATAAGTTTAACGGGCACTGTAATTTCAGGTTTTAAATGCCCTGTAACGGGTGGTAACTACCCTGTAACAGATGGTAAGTACCCTATTTTTTCAGGGCTTTTTAAAGGATAATTATCCACTGGAACGCTGTTAATTTCGTTTTCAGGTTCGGAATTAGAATCCCCTTTTGACTTTGTGTTTTCACCCTTTAAAATCTGTAGCGTTTCCCCTGGGATAACCAAATTTTCAGCGGTAATACCTTCTAACTTCTTTACGATAAAGGTCTTATATACGGCCCGTTTGGCGGGTACGCACAATAACGTTGTAAAATTTAATAAATAGGTTAAAAGCTTCACCGTTTCGGTGCGGGGAACCAATTTATTAGATTTGTGGCGTTTTTCCAGCGCAATAATAACCTGGTATACAATACCAATAACCCGAAAATGCCTTCAACTGGGTTTATCAGGGAATTTAAATTGGAACTCGGAATAAAATTCCTCGTAGGGTGTTAAATCCCCATTAAACACCGCTATACGGTTAACTAAATTAACTACGGTAGGAAGTAAATTATTTCATAATGTTAACAATATGGGTTGCTGACAGGGGGTTAGGCATTAGCCTAGGTGCGGCGTGGTGCTAGTTGCGTTGTAAAAGCCTGTAATTACAGGGTTTATATACATTAAATTCATTAATTTTGGGATTAATAGATTTAATTCATTGGTGGGGGAGATTTTGTTTTGTCTCCCTTACATACTTTCCGACATCGAAGTGGGGGCCCGCACCCCGCAAAAGGTTCCGGTGCCGCACACGATTTTCCGAAAAATTATTTTGTATACGTTGTTGAAAAAACACCTGCATTTCCATACAAACCATTTCTGGGTTCGCACTGATTTGCTAATTTGGTGAAAATTTCAACCCGGTACAGGGTAGCTGACTCGTAAATGCAGGGTGGGTATTAAACCCGGTATAGGGTGAAACCCCACTCGCTGACTTTGAATCGCAACTCCTGCAACACATAAAACATAACAGAAAATCTAACAACCTCAGCAGCCCCATTTCGGCACTATCTATTGTGGCTTATATACAAATAAAAGTGGACCCATTACATGTAAAATAACGCATATAATTAACATATAAATATAGTAGTAATTTAACCGTTATAATGGGAGACCTAAAGCTTTGTAATGTAACCCTAACTAACCGTTCCATTAATCCGTTTTAGCCGTGGTGATAGGGAATTAAAATGCTAGAATTAATACCTTTGTTTATAGACCAATTTTAAAGGTTTATATTAATTTCGTACCCCCTACTAAAGTGAAACTTTAGGGGGTAACGCCCGTACGTAGCTTTTAAAACCTTAAAAGAACCCTTAATAACTGTTATAGGGTAAGCCAACGGCCTTGGGACCGTTAAGTATCCTTATTGGTATTATTATTAACGCTGGGGGAAGAAGGTAGGAGAAGGTATATATCCGGGTCGTGGTAGTGTCCTTCCTTTTATATTTTATACCTAACCCGCTTTTATATCTTATTACGTAATACGTGTTTTAAACACGAATCTATAATATAACCCGCATTCGCCCGTCCTTTATCGGGTATAATCCCCATTTGGAGGTATAGGGCCAGTCCAGCGGGCGCGTGCTTTATTATAATTTACCCGTTTTTTGTTTTAGGCGGTATAAACCCGTAGTCGGGTTTTGTTCGTTTATTTTCGGCCGCGGTTATGTCGCGGGTTTTTTATCCCCCGTTCCGTTTACGGGCGGTTATTATAGTTCGTATTTTCTTTATTTTGGGTGGTATAAATCCGTGGCCGAATTTTGTCCTCCCGTTTTTGGTTGCGATTATATTGTGGTTTTTTATCGTATTTACCGTTTGCGGGTGATTGTCGCGGTTTATTTTCCTTTTATTTTGGGCGGTATAGGGCCGTGGTCCGGTTTTACCCTTTTATTTTTGGTCATAATAGTGTCGTGGCTTTTTTATTATATTTACCGTTTGCAGGTGGTTATCGCGGTTTATTTTTTATTTATTTTGGGCGGTATAGGTTTGTTTATTCATTGGTATAATTTTTTTCCCTTGGTAATTGCGGTTTCTATTTTTCGTATTTTTCCCGCGTTATCGTCCTGGTCTTTTTTTGCTTTCCAATTTTTCCTCCATTCAATTTTTTTTTTGTATTTCGATTCCTTTTCGTCCCCGTTTCCTCCCTTTTTTACCATTTTCTCGATTTTTTCCCGTTTTCCTATCGCCCTGTTTCTTATTTATACTGTTTTTATTTTGTCCATTTTCGTTTTGTATTCGTTCCTATTTATTATTTATATCGTTATTTGTCGTTGCCAGTTCGCCGTTATTATATTCCCGGTTTTTATTTTTCTAATCGCGTTACAAATGGCGTTTGGATAAATTAATACCGGTAATGGAAATGGCCGGCCTCCCCACCGTGGTGTTTAATTATTTTCGTCGTATAACGATAACGGTCGCCCATTTGTAAATTATATCGATTAAATATTAATTGGGTGGTATCGTTAATTTATATTCGCAATATTTTGGTCGCGCTGTCGGTACCGCGGAGTTCCAAAACGATTTAAATAACGACGAATATACCGTTCCGGAAAATGTGTTTATTTTTTGCGTTTTTTATATAAAGGCGTCCAAAATTAATGGGGTTTGGGAATGTGGCCCTGCCCCCGACGGTATTAGTTATTAGCGATATTACGATACCAAAACATCGTATTATTATTATAGCGAAACCGTTTACATTTTTAACCCTGTTTTTCGCCGCCGTTTGCGAGAATTAGAAACCATAACTTATAATAGTCGTTATATCGTCCAATTTTTAATTAAGGGCACCGCCGTAAATAGTAAAAAGAAATTTGGTAAAAATACCGTGTTGTTTCGAAATTGTTTTACCGCGTATACCAATTAGGTCCGCGTTTATTAAGACGTATAAAACAAAATGGTTAATTCCGTGGCCGCGACGACCCCTGTTAAAATTATTGTTTTTGCTATTATATCCAATATTCCTTTTCGTAGCGGCGGTAATCGTAACCCTTAATTGGTACAGATTTTCGTACGCGGTTTTATTTACCTGGAAATGCGTTTATTTTTTTGGTATATAATTGTTTCGATAACGTTATTAATTTTAAAATTTTTTAGGAACGCAATACGTCGCGTTATAAAAAGAATTTGCAAAAGGCGCGCCGAAATAATAATATTTTTTCGTTATTTTAATTACCGTCCTAACTTTTTCCCCCGTTATTTTTATACGCCAATTTCGCCCCGCGTATTCCCCACGCCTTTTCGCCTTTATTATTACCACGCCCCGTCGTCGTTTCGAAACTCCTTTTTCGCGTTACCCCGTCGCACTTCGTTTTGCTCGTACTCCGACTCGGTATATATTTGGTTTTTCGCGCCCCCGTGCTCCTATTTCGTCGCGCTTTCGTGCTTTTAATCGTTATATGGGTAAAACCCCGTTTTTTCGGAAAATCCCGTTGTAAGTTTTTTTTAATTAAAAATACTATACGTCGTCGTACCGCTTTTTTGCGGAAAGTTAACCAATGCGTTAAATAATGGGAATTCCCGATTTTTAAGGACGACGCGGAAAATAATAAAATAAAAAAAAGGACGTTAAAATAAGGGAAAAAAATAAGGAAAAAGGAGATTTGGATAATAAATTGGAAACGTATAATTCGGTTTTTAATTAATATTTTATCGCCGCGTAAACTTGTCGTTTCGTATTATGTACGTTAATTTAATTTAAGGATTGGGTGGGTGGGATACGGTTACGCCGCCCCAAAAATGGGCGCGGTTTATATGGTCGTCGGTTTGTTTTTATTATTTTTCGCCCCGGTAAAAGGTTTAATTTTACGTGTTTTTTTTGCGATACGTTTAATTAAATTACTATGTGTTTTGGGCTTACCGCGTCGTTTCCTTCCCGGGGAATTGTCGACTTTTTAATTAATTATAACAAATCCCTGGTCCGGTTGGATATTTAATTGTTAACGTCGTTTCGATATTGGGTTATTATTTATTTGGGCCGGTTTTTATTTTATTTCGAATTCGCTTAATACCCGTATATTTTCCACCGTTACCGAATCCTCCCACGTGGGTTCGTCGTACTTTTTCTATTTTATTAAAATTTTGCGTTTACGTTTTTTTCCCATTACGTTTTCGCGGCCAAAATTTCCTCTATTACCCATTTTTCCGCGGTTTCGTTATCCAAATTTAATGGGATTAATAATGGGCCGGGTTTAATATCGGTACGAATTTGGGACAGTAATAGGTCGTCCGCGGTTTTTTCGATTAACTTTACGTAAAAAATGGGGTGGATTTTTTTCGGGCTGTTTAACGTAACCGTTAATGGTGTAAAAACCGCTACAACCGTATATTTATTCGCCACGAAATTAAATTTTTTATTCGGGCGGTTAATTTTAACGTTTCGTAAATTGAAAAAAGTTTTATCCTTTATTTTAAAACGGTCCGCTGGTTTCCGTATTTTATTCGCGTTTTTTTGGCGTTATTATATATAAATTATAGCGGCGTGGGCCACGTTTTTACCGCTTTTAAAATATTGTAAAAACAAATTCGCGCGGTTTTTGGGCGTGGAACCCGGTCGTCCGTTTACCTGTATTACCGGGACCGCGTTTATTTCGTATCCTAATAATAAATTATTAAAATTAATTCCCGTAGTTAACGAATTTTTATTATTTAACGTTAATTAAACGGCGGGTAAATATCCGGGCAAATTTGCTTAATCGAATACCACGAAAACTTTTAAATAATATTATATTTCCTAATTAATCCGTTCCGTACCCCCGTCCGTTTTTGGGTGGTAGGACGTTAATAATAATTATAAAACTTTTATTTGTCGGTATAATTCCGACCAAAAACCTTTTACCCAATCCGACCCCCAATCCGTTATAATCACGTTAAAAAAGCCTTTAAACCGCCACCAGGTGAAAACGAATTTCGCGGCGCAAATTTCGGTTTTTATCGAATTTATCGCTTTTAATTGGATATATTTGGAAAATTTATTAATTATAATTATTATATAACGTGGCGCGTCCGTATTATTACTTGGGAAATCCGTTATAAAATCGATGGAAATTTGTTTTTAAAATTTGTCCGGTATTGGTAGGGGTTATAACAATTTTTATTTACGTTGTTTCGATGGTTTTTTTTTACGGTATATATCGCAATTGCGTCCGAATTGTCGGATGTACTCGGCCATCCCGTCCCAATGGTAATTTTGGGCCAGGATTGTAAATATATTATTTTCACCGTAATGGTTAATTATTGGGGATTCGTGGGTTTGTTGCAAAATTGCCGTGATTAAAGGTTCCCAATTGGCTAATTAAACGCGGTTTTTATATAATAACGTACCGGAGGCGTTTATTAAATAATCCGTTATATATATTATCGTTTCGGTTTCGGGTGGGAATCGTTTTATATTCTGTTGGACCGCGTTACGTTTGTGGGCGTATACCGGGTTTTTTTCCACTATTTCGTTCCAAAATCCTGCTATATAAGGTTATTGGAAAATGAACATTTTTTCCGGGACCGCCGGTAATATATTTTATAGTAATATTTGCGAAATACCGATTATAATTATATTGGGTATTGGGCGTAATATTGGCGTTTTTTTTCGTTGGTTTCGTCCTGCTCCCGTCTCGATAACGCGTCGGGAATTATCGCGTATTTTTTTAATCGGTATTTTAAAATATAATTAAATTTAAATAGGATTTTAACCCATTGCATTTACCGTTCCGACACTACCCTCGGTTTCGTAAAATATTCGAACGTTTTATAATCCGTAAAAATGGTGGAAAAAGAACGGATATTGCGTAATTCCGCTTCCCATATTTGTAAACAATGGACGACCGCGAGCGATTTTTTGTTGTGGATAATATAATTGCGTTAAACCGTCGTTAGATTAACGGAACGGAATATTACCGGTTTTTATAACCCGTTTTTCCCTTTTTATATTAATATCCCCCCGATAATTGCGCCGGAATAATCCGTTTTTTATTTTCGTTTCCGTTTCGTCGTTCCATTGGGCCAATATTAGCGTTTACAAAAATATTTGTTTAAATATTCTAAAAATACCGTTTTTTTTGGCGTCCATTTAAACGGTACTTTTTTTTTAATAAATCGAAATAGGGGCGCCGTTAAACCCGAATACCCGTTTATAAAATCCCGGTAAAAATTTGCGAATTTTAGGAAACCGCGCAATCTTTGTAACCTCGTCGGGGTTTCCTATTCCCGGATCGCGCGTAATGTTTCCGGATCGGTTTCCACGTTTATATTAGCGTATATAATAAACCCCAAATATTTAACGGAAATAATTGCGAACGCGTTTTTATCGAAATCCAAATTTAAACCCGCTTTTTTTTAATTTTCCCAAAATATGGGTAATTTTCCGTTAATGGTCCGTTTTGGAACCGGACGTATAAATTGAAATATCGTCCAAATATATTAATATATAATCGTCCAATATATTCCCGAAAACGCCGTTAATATATCGCTGGAACGTGGCCGGGGCGCCCGTTAATCCGAATGGGTATATTAACCATTCGAATAATCCGAATTTTGTGCGAAAAATTATAAAATATTTATTTTTGTCGGCCACGCGTAATTTATGGACAATTGCGAGTACGTTTATTTTCGTAAATTATTCTGCTCCGGATAAGGAAAGGAATGTTTTTTCAACTAATAATAAAAAATACCGGTCCTATATTGTAATAGCGCTTAATATTTTATAATCGACGCATAAACGCCATCCTCCAATTGTTTTCCGGATTATTAGGACCGGGGCTGCGGTTAACGACGCGTTTATTCGGATTTATTTTTTATCCATTATATCGATTATTTGTCGCCGTACTTCCAGCAATTAATCGCGCGATATATGGTATAACCGGCCCTATAATAACGGCGGGAATTTACCGTCGTTATTTTTTTGGATCCGGATATAGTGGTCCAACTCGCCTTTATATAAGGGTAAAACCGAAATTTTACCGTCGTTAAATAAATTTTCGAAATTTTTTAATTTTACGGGTAACGTCGCCGGGGGCCTGCGTCGCTTTTGTTTACCGCTGACAAAGTTAAAATCCGGGTTATATTTCGTAACGAAATAAAGGTAAATTCCATTTATTCGTTCGTATTTTTTTTTATTTTCCGGGCCGCGGCCAGGAATACCTTGTTTATAATCACCGTAGGTTTACTGTTTTTCGGACGCAGGGATAGTTTTCACACGAATAACCTTTTAACGGACCCTATTTTTAATTTTTTTTGGTTTGGATTAAATACTATTTTTCGGTGGGTTATCCAAAGGAGTTCCAGGAACAGGTTTTGCGCTAATTCCGGGATTATATAAAAAAATATCGGCGCGGATTAACCGTTAATATCCACGTCGCAATTACCCATTTCCCGTATATTGGTTGGTATTTATCCCGTTACCATACCCAACCGGCGGATTTATAATAAAGGGATTTTTATTATTCCTAATTTTTCAGTACAATTTTTATTTAAAACCGCGTAGTATTCGCACTTTAAATCCATTTATATAATAATAGATTTCATTAAACTAGTTAGAACCGGGATAAGGAATAATCGCCCATTTATTACAATTTATATTTTTTTTAATTGTTTTTTCCGATTTATATTTATTAACGTATTATAGGGTGGTCCGGGCCCGTCGCGTTGGATTTCCCCTGGGTTAAAACTGTGGCCCAGGGTTAATTTTTTCCTTTTTCGGGGTTATTTGGCGTTGGACGTATAACCGGTACGAACTGGTAATTTTGGGCGTAATGGGAGGCGGACCCGTAACGGAAATAAGCCTTTATTTTATAGCGTCGCTGGAATTTTTAAACGGATATTTATAGGACCCGATCCTTTTTTTATTTCTATCCGATTAACGCTTTTTTCGTTTTTTACTAACGTTATAACGGTTTCGGCCAACTTTTATCGTTAATACGCCTATTATTATTATGTTTTTTAACTTGCTTTTAAGGAATTTAGAAAGGGGGCGTTCCGTTTTTGGTTAAAACGTTTATTTAAATCGATAACCTCCAAATTCTGGGTAATATAGCGGTATATAACGATAAATCCGTGGTAAAAATCGGACACGATACATTTTTTTACCGACGTTTCCTTTATCCGGTTAACGACCCGGAAACGCAAATAATTGGCCCGTATTTCGTTTAATTATTCGAAACCCCCGGCCGCAATAAGGAGGCGTTCGAATTTAGTAAAAAAATATATGAACAATTCGCCGTATCGTATTTGGAATATTTTTAGCTCGGCGAAGGTTTGGGTTTTTTTATAAAGGTCGTCGTACGTACGTTCCAAATATTCGTTAAAATCCTCGTAATTATATTCCCCTCCCGTATTTTTTATTTCGTAAAAAGAGCGGACGATATTTTGTATTATTATGGTAAAATTAGACCATATATATTCGAATTAATCGCGCTGGTTCCCGATAAATTCCGCGTCGCGTATTAATTTATATGAAATGGTTTATTTCCAAACTGTAAACGTAACCGGTGCACCGTCGTATAATGGGGGGTTACGTAAAACAATTTTTTTAAGGCGTTGTTTTTGGGCAATCGCGCATGCGTTTAAAGAATGTAATTGCATTTAAACGACACGTTTTTCCAGTATCGCGATATTCGCGACCAGGTTTTGGTAAAAATTGTAAATTTCCCTTCCCGGGCCTGGTTTTGGGTTAATTATTATCGTATTTAAACTCGAGCGTTAGTAAATATTATAGGGTAAACCAACGGTTTTGGGACCGTTAAATATTTTTATTGGTATTATTACTAACGTTGGGGGAAAAAGGGAGGAAAAGGTGTATATCCGGGTCGTGGTAATGTCCTTCCCTTTATATATTGTCCCTGACCCGCTTTTATATCTTATGACGTGATACGTGCCTTAGGCCCGAATTCATAACAATAACCACTAAAACCGTACGTCTGGCTTGATTTTTTAATGGGATCGACCACCGAAAACGTGATTTTCGGTCCACTGATAGCAGAAATACGGCTTTTTTATTGTAAAAATGAGGTTGAAGGGTCCTTATATTACGTTTTGTAAAATCGAAAATACCAGGGGGTATAAGGAGTGCAATTTTATTCGTACGTTTAACAGAGATGGTTTCAACGAAAGCAATACAGGTAATTGCCCTAAATTTATCGAAATTAGGTAAATCTTTTATAATTTTAGCGGTTTCTTTTCGCAATAGTAACCTTATATACCTTAAGCGCCTGTGCTTTAATAAGGCTCTTTGGGCCTGGATATTGTTGTAATCGCCTATAACTCCGTTTTTTTAGGGGTTAACCAACCGTCCGTGATTCGTTTCAGGCTTAAAGAGACATGATTTACAGGGACCTGCTTTGAGTCCGATAATAGAAAAGGTTATAACAACGGATCTTTTATATGGGAAACCCCTTTTTTCGGAAATGTTAATAATATGGGTTGCTAACAGGGGTTTAGGCATTAGCCTAGGTGCGGCGTGGTGCTAGTTGCGCTGTAAAAACCTGTAATTACAGGGTTTAAATGCACTAAATTCACTAATTTTGGGATTAATAGATTTAATTCATTTATGGGGGAAACTTTGCTTTATCTCCCTTACGTACTCTCCGACATCGAAATGGGGGTCCGCACCCCGCAAAAGGTTCCGGTGCCGCACACGATTTTTCGAAAAATTATTTTGTATACGTTATTGAAAAAACACCCTCATTTCTATACAAACCATTTCTGGGTTCGCACTAATTTGCTAATTTGGTGAAAATTTCAACCCGGTACAGGGTAGCTGATTCGTAAGTGCAGGGTGGGTATTAAGCCCGGTACAGGGTGAAACCCCACTCGCCGACTTTGAATCGCAATTCCTGCAACATATACAAAATATAATAGAAAATCCGACAGCCCCAACAGCCCCATTTCGGTACTATTTATTATAGGTAATATACAAATAAAAATGGACCCATTATATGCTAAATAACGCATATAATTAACACCCCCTCTTTTTTACTACTATTCACATAAAGTTGGAAAAAGAAAATATATGAAAATAAAACCCTAAAAAAAAAAGATCCCCTTTATATCCTAACCCGATTCGAATTCCGGACATAAACCCCCTAGATAATTAAGCCCTTTATACCGACCTGTAACCCCCGAACTGGACGAGCCCCCGAATTGGAAAAAAACCCCCAAAATTGTGATAACCCCCGTATTCGAACCCCCGATTTGCATGATATTAACCCACGGAATTAACTATTAAACCAGGTAGCTAATCTGGCTGTTCGTTGGTAACAGTCCAAATTAGGTATATTATATAAGGTATTTCGAATGCGTCAATCGCCCAAAGCACGAGCTTTTTCAATTTTAATTCAATTTTTGATATAAGGTCGGTATAAATTACTTATTAATTAACCCGTGCAGGGTAAATTCGGTTAATACGGCCGGTATTAGGCGAACGAAAATCCAATATTTGCAAGCAAAGGAAATGTAATAAGTAATTAGCTATCGAACTAATTAAATAATACTTTAAAATTTAATAGGTAAAAACTAAGTTTTTAAGCGTTTAAATCCTATAAACTTTAGA
This sequence comes from Pyricularia pennisetigena, assembly GCF_004337985.1. Lineage (NCBI taxonomy): Eukaryota > Fungi > Ascomycota > Sordariomycetes > Magnaporthales > Pyriculariaceae > Pyricularia > Pyricularia pennisetigena. The sequence goes on from NC_043742.1 coordinate 710,131, forward strand.
AACACTTTGTAAATTAGAAGCGTTAGGGGTTTCTTTAGGCCATTAGCGGGTATTTGTTTGGATTCCAGGTATTTTAGGGTCCCTAATCCTTTTATAACTAATTCCCGTACGTAATGAAATTTTTATAACGTATATTTAATACGTGAACAGTGCGTAAAGTTATATACGTTAGCTATAAAACCTATATTATTTCCAAATATTGCAATGGGGCCTTTTATAGGTAATCCAATGTTTATAACTAAGCTTTTAAACCATTATGGTTTACGCAAGGCTTCCGCTAAGGCATCGGTTTTGGTTTTTTGGAATACTTACAGCTATAATATTAAACTTTTTGCATTTCCACGTTATAAGGCCCCCAAATAGGGTGTACAAATATCCGTAAATGGATTTTGAAATTTCCTTAGCCCGGCAAAATCGTTATTACTAAAACCCAATATATTTTAGGTTTCTAAAACCCTTTGTTAGTAAATTGGGTGGTTATCAGGCTTTAAACACTTTATTTCCGTAATAAATAAATAAGAATTTAATATCCGCTAAATAACGTAGTAGGTTTTTAGCTGCCGTTAAGTGGATTGTAGTGGTTTTTGTTAAAAAAAGTGAAGGCCACTGAACCGTAAAACCGATATCCGGGCGCGTTAATAGCATTAAACACATGAGGGTGCCGATAATACGCTGTAATAATTTAACTTCCAGTGCATTTACGGGCTTACCCCCGCTATATTTTAGCATACCCGGTTGTAAGGGAATAAATATAAGTTTGCAATTAGCTAATCCGAACGTTGTTAATGTTTCCTTTATATATTGATTTTAATGGACCTAAAATAGGCGTTTAAGCCTATCCTTTATAATTTCAACACCTAAAAAATAGGTTGCAGGGCCCCTGTATTCCAACGCGTATACCTTATTAAAACGGGCTTTGAGATCCTGAGTATATTGCAATTTAGGACCTATTAGCGGGTAATCGTCTACGAAAGTAATGATAAAATGTTTGGATTTAACGTTATAAAAGACAGCGGGATTAGAAATTAATGGCTTAAAACCTTTTTTAAAAAATAGGGTTTGAAGTTTGTTTTACCATTTTTTTGGACCCTGTTTTAAACCATATAACGCCGTTTCCAATTGTATAACTTGCAATTCTTTCGGGTTATAACCCATTTCCACTAAAATTTTAGCGGTGATAGGGTTACAATTTTCTGCCTATTCGTTTAAACCGTCTGGAACTTGCAAATATATATTTACGTCGGTAAGGTCACTATTTCAAAACGCACCGATAAAATCGATTTGTTTTATTTCCCAATTTTGTGCATTAGTTATAATTAATAATATACACCAGGTAAATGGTATACTAGTGCTAGCAAAGGTTTTAATATAACTTAGGCCTTCGACCTGTAAAAAACCCCTAACAACAAGCTTAGCTTTATATTTTATAGGTTTATTATTTTTATCCTTTTTTAATTTAAATACCGGCCGGGTAAAAACGAGTTTACGGCCTGTAGGTATTTTGATTTTTGGGATAAAACGGAAGGTTTTTGCAGTAACGATTTGGTCGAATTTAAGCGCTAAAACAGCTAGCCATTTAGCATTTTTAAGTTTGTTTAAAGCCTGTTGGTAACTATTTGGTTTACCATTTTTAGTGGGCTTTTTCTTTATTTTCTTTTTGATTTAAAAAAAAAGTTAATGCATGTAATTTATATCCATTGGATCTGGGTTTTCGAACTGCGAATCTAATTCCATATTCTGTATTTTAGGTGCTGAAAACACCGGAACTTCCGTTGTTTTAAGTATTGGATTAGGTACCGCTACCGTTATAAGTTTTGGGGGGCGAACAGTAGGGTGTACAGGCCTGGCGGGCACTGTATTTTCAGGGTTTAAATGCCCTGTATCCGGTGGTAAGTACCCTGTATTTTCAGGGTTTTTTAAAGGATAATTATCCGCTGGAACGCTGTTAATTTCGTTTTCAAGTTTAGAATTAAAATCCCCTTTTAAATTTGTACTTCCCCCCTTTAAAATCTGTAACGTTTCCCCTGGAATAACCAAATCTTCAGTGGTTATACCCTTTATAATTTTTACGGTAAAAGTTTTATATATGGCCCGTTTAACGGGTGCGTAAACCAACGCTGTAAAATTTGATAAATGGGCTGAAAGTTTCACCGTTTCGGTGCGGGGAACCAATTTATTAAATTTTTGGCGTTTTTCCAGCGGTATAATAACCTGGTATACAGTACCAATAACCCGAAAATGCCCTAAATTGGGTTTATGCGGTAGTCCAGGTTGGAATTCGGAATAAAACTCCTCGTAGGGTGTTAAATCCCTATTAGTTACCGCTATACGGTTAATTAAATTAAGCACGGCAGGCAGTAAATAATACTATAAATATAGTGGTAAACCCGCCGCTATAATGGTAGCCCGAAACCTATCCAAAATAACCCTAACGGACCGTTCCGTTAATCCGTTTTAGCCGTGGTTATAGGGATTCGAAATGTTAAAACTAACACCTTTGCTTGTAAACCAATTTTGAAGGTTTGTATTAACCTCGTGCCCCCCATCGAAGTGAAAATTCAGGGGGTAGCGCCCGTACGTAGCCTTTGAAACCTTAAAAAAGCCTTTAATAACCATTAAAACCGTAAGTCCGGCTTTATTTCTTAGTGGGATAGACCACCGAAAACGTGATTTTCGGTCCACCAATAACAAAAATACGGGTTTTTTATTGTAAGGATTAAGTTTAAAGGTTATTGTATCACCTTTTATAAATCAAAAATATTAGGGGGTTTAAGGAGTGCGACCTTATTTATACGCTTAACAAAAATGGCTTTTATACAAACAATATAGGTAATTATCCTAATTTTGTCGAAATTAGGTAGACCTTTTGTGATTTTAGCGGTTTTTTTTAGCAATAATAACCCTATATGCCCCAAACGCCTATGCCATAACAGGGCTTTTTGGGCCTGGATTTCGTCACAATTACCTGTAATTCCGTCTTTTTTAGGGGTTAACCAACCGTCCGTAATCCGTTTTAGGCCTAAAGGGAGGTAATTTACAGGGGCCTGCCTTAAAATTGATAATAAAGGAGGTTTTAACAACGGATTTCTTGTGTGGGAAACCCCCTTTTTTCGGAAATAATCCCTTTTATATTAGGTTATATGAAAGGGTTACCTAGCGGTGTGCCGGGCCTACGGGGCCGAATCCCACGTGGATTCTCAGGGCTTTTACCGCTAAATTTCTGCGTTATAGGTGAATGTACGGTTATTTCCGTATTTTGTTCGGGATTTAGCTTTTCCGTTACCGTATTTTTTTCCGGTTCCGAATCGGTGTAAATTCTATAATCCCTTTCAGGGTTGATATTATTTAGTTTCTTCTCCAACGGGGCTGCGTAACCCTTTATAACCCCCTGTAAACCCATGTTAAAAACGGTGTTATATTCACCTATTACACAGGCGTAACTCGAAATAACGTTATCTCGAACAAGGATATCGCACCCTTTAACCTTTAAACAAAACAAATGTTTAGCGGTATTTAAATGTCCCCACGCTTTGCGATCCTTATCGTACAGGGTATTTTTTAATAATACCCCCCCTATATTATAATATATAAAGCCATTAACGATATTCATTCCAAACGAGGGGATATATAAAACGTTATTCAACGTAACCTTAAATTCGTTAGCTTTTTTGCCGTAACGGACCTGTATTTTTACAGTTCCGGTACCTACAGGTTTAACAGGGCCACCTCCTGTATTGATTTCGACTGTAAAACCGGGGGTATAATCGGTAAAAAATTGTTTATTTGCAAAAATATGGGGCGTACTACCTGTATCGTACAGGATAAGGTAATTTAGCCTTTATAGTTTAGGGGTCCCTTTTACGCCGCGTGCAGGCTTCGTTTTAATCCTCAAATTAGCTGCTAAAACCTGTGGTTTTAACGTTTTACCGGTATCGGTTTCCGAATCCGAATCCGAACGTAATTTTATAATTCCGTTAATAGCGGAATTAACCTCCTATTCCAGGGCGTTATACGCTGCGCCTTCGTTAACGTCACCTGGAATCGAACCCGTAAATAATTCGAAATCCATAAAAATTATGAACGTTTCAGCGGTTAATTCGCTGGGGGAGGATTTAGTATTTTTTGCAAAAGTAGAATCCGAATTAGAGTTTTTACTTTTTTTTCGTAATTTAAAAGTGTTTTCCTGCCCATTATTTTCCTTTTTAGCGCCTTTTTTAGTGTTTTTTTTACCCGTCTTTTTACCTTCAAGCCTATAATTAGCGGCCTTAGCCGCTGTAAAACCTAAAATCGAATTTTCGGATATAAGGTCCGCCATAAGGTATTGCAAATTTAATTTTTCCTAATTTTGGCCTATTACCTGCAAAGCCCGTTGGGTACTGCGTTGGCGTTTGGTCCAAATAGGGAATATCCGCTCCAGGGCCCGTAGGTATTAATTTCGTACGTTTACGGGGTTAAATTGCACGTTAGCATTCGCTAATTTAATTGTTAGTAAATCAAAACGGTTGTTAAATTTAGGTATTAATCCTTTAAATTTCGAAAAATTTAAAGCGTGAAATTCCCGATATAGTAGATTTCGACCAATTTCGGGTGTAACGGAGTAATTATCTTCCAGGTTTTAGAGAAGTAAGGGGTTGGAATGCCATATAATGGATTTTAAAAATTCCTTGGTTAAATTGTTTTTTATAAATAATAATAGGATTAATTGCTCGTGTTCCGGTCGTGTATAACCAATTTTAGGGTTGGAAATAAATTCCGCTGCTTTTATAGCCCGGAGTTGTACTATTAACGCCTGTTTCCTTAAATCGTAATTGCTAACCGCTACTAATTTACAATTTTCGGGGAAGGAAAATACCCGTTTCGGTAATTTTTTACCTATCCCGTCACCTAAAATTAGGTTATTAGGTGGATCAGGGGGTGCGGTAATGGGTTTGCTTTCCGAATCACCATTGAAATTAATGGAATCACCGCTTTTCAGGGTTAACAGGGCAGTTAATTGTTGAATTATCCTTTGAAACTAATCCATTTGCGTAATTAACGCTTTTAATTGCAGGTTTTAAACCTGTAATTTAGCGGTTAAAACTTCGTTTCGGCTGGGTTTAGGTCCTTTATTTGTTGGAATTGGGCCTGGAAAACCAGATATAGGGCTGTTTTCCATTATAGGGTAATTTAAAATTATAATTGCAATTCGCTAATTTATAGTTATAATTAATTAATTTAATCGCCTGAGGGTAAATACTTCATTTAATTTAGGATTTGTTATACCGCTTGCCTTTTAACGGGTAAAGGCCTGTAATTGCCAATTACAGGGTTTATTGCTATTTTCAATGGTGGAAATCCACTAAAATACAGGGTTAAAATCCTTAAAATCCGCAATTAGTGGGTACCCTGGTTTTTGTACCAATCCAGGTGCACGTAACGAATTTAATTCGTTAAGTGGGTGCAGGGTAATTTGCAGGGTATCGTGCAGGGTAGCGTGCAAATATCGTGCAGGGTAACGAGCCAATTAACGTATTTCCGCTCGTGGGTTTGTAGGTTATTGTGAACCCTATTACACGCACTAGAATTTTGTGGGCTATTGCGAATGAATATAGGGGTTTTTGGCCCTGACTCGCTAGCGTGAACCCTACTAAAGTTTAAGCCAATTACGGTGGCGTGCACGATCCACAAAAACCACACCAAAAAATTTTTGGATTTAAAATGAGAGTGATCGTTGCAATACTTGAAAATTAGGTTTAAGTTAAACGTTCATTTTTAGCGATCCCCATCTAAATACAGGGGGTAAGGTGCTGAATTAGGGCCTAAAACCAACAATTTTGCACGAAACAGCAATATTTTCCTTATTATACGTGCTGTAAGGATGCGACAATAACCAAAAGAAAACCTGAACTTCAGGCTTTCCAGCGATGCAAAGTGCACTTTGGTGCACAAGCTAAAACCTTACCGGGCTTATAACCTGTTAATAATAAGGATTGCTAACAGGGGTCTAAATATTAATTTAGGTGCGGCGTGGTGCTAGTTGCGTTGTAAAAGCCTGTAATTACAGGGTTTAAATGCAGTAAATCTTTCACTAAATTTTGGGATTAATAAATTTAATTCATTAATGGGGGAAATTTTGCTTTATCTCCCTTATATATTTTCCGATGTCCAAGTGGGGGTCCGCACGCCAGAAAGCGTTCCGGTGCCGCATACGATTTTTCGAAAAATTCTTTTTTATGCGGTGTTGAAAAAACACCCTTATTTCCAAAAAAACCATTTTTGGGTTCGCACTAATTTGCTAATTTGGTGAAATCTTTCAACTCAATATAGGGTAGCTGACTCGTAAGTGCAAGGTGGGTGTCACCCCGGTATAGGATAAACCCCATTCGCTGACACTTTGAATCGCAACTCCTTCAATACATAAAATATAGCGGAAAATCCTAGTTTCAGTGTTTAGACTAGACCCCCCTGCTTCGCAGTGGGGACCGAGCGCTCCATGTACCTTTCAGCCACATGGCTTTTCGACCAATTACATTGGCCGAAAAAATCGCGCTCGTTCTAGTCTGAGGACATCTTGTCGCATTTCGCCGTTCATGGCGGTACCACCAACGATAATTTGTCGCATTTCGCCGTTAATAACGGTATTATTAATAATATATTTAATATTACGATATCGCTTATGATTATTTTATTAATATAAGGATACTTTGTGGTATTTTGCCGTTTGTAGCGGGTAAATATAATATATTCGCATTATAATGGCAAAAACAAATAGTGTACCCATAGTATGCAATTAAATATTCGTATAAAAAAATAAATAAGAATTATAAAAATGTATAGTAATTTGCGCTAAATTTATTGGAGTTTGCTAAGTACTTGAATGCCGGCCGCGTCTTTATAGCCACTGTATTTGGAAAGATATCAAAATATTAAATAAAATTTATAATTTTTTATTATATTTAATTCTTGTTCTAAATAATGGTATGCAATATTCATTTTAGTCTACTTTACAGTTTTTATACCTTGATAGACCTAATACTGCAAACTGCATGCAATTATCGATTAAAACAAAAGTTTTATTAATATTCTTATATAAATTAACAATTTGTTAAAAAATCAAATAAGTTACGAAAATATTGGTTAAATGAAAATATTTCCACTAAATATATTCTTTAATCAATTTGTTAATAAATCTTATTTAAGTTCTTTTTTTGTTAATTTTATTTAATTAAATAAAGCAAAAAATATAAAAAAAACACAAATTTAACATTTCTTTATATAAAAAAATAAAAAGGGCCGGTATTGCAAGTAGGGTTCTACGTTAACGTTTATTTATATACATAGTCCACTTTTACAAACTTTGGCTTTATTAATGTTAAAATTGGTAAAAATTGAAAACATTTCGATTGCAAAATGTATATAAAATTGGATACACTTTACCTATCAGCATATTCAACGGCTAAAATAATTAAATATACGTACCAAAATATAATGTTATATTAAATATACATATGCCACCCCCCAAGTGCATAAGCCCCAAGATTTGGCTGCAAAACATAAATAATAAAAATTAATTAAATAAAGCAAAAAGATTTATAAAATATATATTTAGCATTTTCTTTTATTAAACAGTTTTAAAAACCGATGTAATAGGTCAGCTAAGGTTTGGAAGTTTGTTTATCTACGTAATCGAATTTCTGAAGTTTTGGTTTTATTATCGTTAAAATTGGTAAAAATATAAGCGAGTTTCGATTGCAAATTATATATAAAAAAGTATATACTTTGCCTATCCGCTTATTTAACTGCTTATATAATCTGGTATATGCACCAAAACTCAATATAATAATACATAAATATAAACAACCCTCCACGTGCAAAAATTATAAAATTTTCAGAAATTAAAAATAATATTAAAAAAAATCGAAAATCGAAAAAGAAATCGAAAAAACAGTACCGCTATAAACGGATTAACGGCTGGTGGTATCCAATTCGGCCATTATAACAAATAAAAAAATAAATCGAATCGCTGCTAATAGCGGTCTTAAGCGCTATTTTCAACGATATTTTATTTTTTCAATATTGTACGTGGTTATGGAATAATAAAGGAGTTTCGGTTAAAAAAAGGCCAAAAATACCGCTATAAACGGCGAAAATCGACAAATTGTCCTTAAACCTGAATTAAAACGTTTTTTGGATGGACCCACAGGTACATTGCAAAGCCGCAATTGAGCCACGAAATGGAGCGAAGCGAACGGAGTGGATTAATTGTGGAGCTTTGGGCTTCAGGGATAAGCCCTGAGACTAGGAAAATCCGACAACCCCGACAGCCCCACTACGGCACTATCTATTGTGGCTTATATACAAATAAAGGTGGACCCATTACATGCTAAATAACGCATATAATTAATAACTACGTTTATAAGAAAACGTTAACGTATAATTAGATTTTCAGCACCCGTTTTTGTTATTTTTTCATATAAAAAAATGCTAAATTTATGCTATTTTGATATTTTTTGCTTTAATTAATCAAATGAAATTACAAAAAAACGTTAAATGACATTTATCTATAAATAGATATAAGAATGGATATATTAAAGCTTTTCTTAATTTTACCAATATTTGTGTAAATTATTCAGTTTTTAAATAAATTACTAATTAATACAAAAATATCATTTAAACTTTTATAACTTGGTAATTGCATGCACTTTGCAATTTTAGGTCCGCTACTCTATAAATACTATAACTAACCTTTAAAATAGTACTAGGTTAAGCTATTTTAAATGAAAATTTAAATATAATGAAAAACTATATATTTTAATAAATATTAAAATATCTTTCCAACTCTACTGGCTACAAAAGCACGGTTACGAGGAAAAGAATCGCCAAACTCCAATAAATTTAACGCAGGTTATTTATATTTTTTTGATTTTTATTTATTTTTAATCCGAATATTTAATTGTATACCATAGGTATACCATTTCTTTTTGCCATTATCGTGCGAATATATTGTATATACCCGTTATATACCGCGAAATGCGACACATTATTATTGGTGGTACCGCCTAATCTGAAGGCTCATCCCTAAAGCCCAAAGCTCCACAATTAATCCACTCCGTTCGCTTCGCTCCATTTCGTGGCTCAATTGCGGCTTTGCAATGTACCTGTGGGTCCATCCAAAAAACGTTTTGGTTCAGGTCTGAGGACAGTTTGTCGATTTTCGCCGTTTATGGCGGTATTTTTGGCCTTTTTTTAACCGAAATTTCCTTTATTATTCCACAACCACGTACAATATTGAAAAAATAAAATATTGTTGAAAATAGCGTTTAATACCGCTATTAGCAGCGATTCGATTTATTTTTTTATTTGTTATAATGGCCGAATTGGATACCACCAGCCGTTAATCCGTTTATAGCGGTACTGTTTTTTCGATTTCTTTTTCGATTTTCGATTTTTTTTAATATTATTTTCAATTTTTGACCAAATTTTATAATTTTTGCACGTGGAGGGTCGTATATATTTATATATTATTATATTGAATTTTGGTGCATATACCAGATTATATAAGCAGTTAAATAAGCGGATAGGCAAAGTATATATTTTTTATATATAATTTGCAATCGAAACTCGCTTATATTTTGACCAATTTTAACGATAATAAAACCAAAACTTCAGAAATTCGACTACGTAGATAAACAAACGTCTAGACCTTAACCTACCTATTATATCGGCTTTTAAAACTGTTTAATAAAAGAAAATGCTAAATATGTATTTTATAAATCTTTTTGCTTTATTTAATTAATTTTTATTATTTATGTTTTGCAGCCAAATCTTGGGGCTTTTGGACGTGGGGGGTGGCATATGTATATTCAATATAATACTACATTTTGGTACGTATATTGAATTATTTTAGCCGTTAAATATGCGGATAGGTAAAGTGTATCCAATTTTATATATATTTTGCAATCGAAATGTTTTCAATTTTTACCAATTTTAACATTAATAAAGCCAAAGTTTGTAAAAGTGGACTATGTATATAAATAAACGTCAACGTGAAGCCCGATTTACAATACCGGCCCTTTTTATTTTTTTATAATAAAAAATGCCAAATTTGTGTTATTTTTATATTTTTTGCTTTATTTAATTAAATAAAATGTATAATAAGAAAACTTGCGCAAAATTTATTAAAGAATTGATAAAGGAATGCACCAATTAAAATATTTTCATTTTACCATTATTTGCGTAAATTATTTAATTTTTTAACAAATTGTTAATTTATATAAATATATTAATAAAACTTTTGTTTTAATCGATGATTGTATGCACCTTGCAGTGTTAGGTCTACTAAGCTTTAAAGACTGAAATCTCGACTAAAACTAATATTATATACCATTATTCAAAATAAAAATTAAATATAATGAAAAATTACAGATTTTATTTAATATTTTAGTATCTTTCCATATACAGTAGCTATTAAAACGCGGCCGGCATTCAAATACCTAACAAACTCCAATCAATTCAACGCAAATCACTACATTTTTTTATTACTTTTATTTGTTTTTTTATTTAAATATTTAATTATATATTATGGTTACACCATTTTCTTTTGCTATTATAATTCGAATTTATTATGTATACCCGCTATAAACGGTGAAATATTACAAATTATCCTTATATTAATAAAATAATTATCAGCGATATCGCAATATTACGTATATTATTAATAATACCGTTATAAACGGCAAAATGCGACAAATTATCGTTGGTGGTACCGCCATGAACGGCAAAATGCGACAAGATGTCCTCAGATTAGAACGAGCGCGATTTTTTCGGCCAATGTAATTGGTCGAAAAGCCATGTGGCTAAAAGGTACATGGAGCGTTCGGTCCCCACTGCGGAGCAGGGGGGTTTAGTCTAAGCACTGAGACTAGTAAAATTGGATAAATGGGCTTAAAACCTCACCGTTTCGGTGCGGGGAACCAATTTATTAAATTTTTGGCGTTTTTCCAACGGTATAATAAGCTGGTATGTAATTCCAATAACCCGACAATGCCTTCCGTTGGGCTTATACGGCAATCTAAGTTCGAATTCGAAATAAAGTTCCTCGTAAACTGTTAAATCCCTATTAATTACCGCTGTACGGTTTATTAAATCAACTACGGTAAATAGTAAATAACACCATAAGTATAATGGTAACCCTACCGCTATAATAGCCAGTTTTAGCCTATCCAAAATAACCCTAACGGACCGTTCCGTTAATCCATTTTGGCCGTGGTTATAAGTATTTGAAATGCTAAAATAAACACCTTTATTAATAAACCAATTTTGAAATTTTGTATTAACCTCGTACTCCCCGTCGAAATTGAAATTTAGGGGGTAAAGCCCGTATATAGTTTATAAAACCCTAAAAAAAACCTTTAATAACCATTAAAACCGTAAATCCGGCTTCATTTTGAAATGGGATCGACCACCGAAAACGTGATTTTCGGTCCATTAATAACCAAAATACGCGTTTTTTATTGTAAAAATTAGGTTTAAAAGTCACTGTATTACCCTTTATAAAATCGAAAATATTAGGGGGTGTAGGAAATGCAACCTTATTTGTACGCCTAACAGAAATGGGTTTAACGCAAGCAATACAGGTAATTGCCTTAATATTGTCGAAATTAGGTACACCTTTTATAATTTCAATGTTTTTTTTAACCATAAAAACCCTATTTACCCTAAGTCCTTGTGCTATAACAAAGTTCTTTAAACCTGGATTTCGTTAAAATCGCCTGTAATTCCGTTTCCTTTAACGGTTAACCAACCATCTGTAATTCGTTTTAGGCTTAAAAGGAGATAATTTACAGGGGCCTGCTTTAAATCCGATAATAGAAAAGGCCTTAACAAGGGATTCCTTGTGTGAGAAACCCCCTTTTTTTGGAAATAGTCCCTTTTATATTAGGCTGTACAAAAGGGTCACCTAACGGCCTGCCGGGCCCATGGGGCCCAATTTCACGTGGATTTTCAGGGTTTTTACCGCTAATATTAACAACATGGGTTGCTAACAGGGGTTTAGGCATTAGCCTAGGTGCGGCGTGGTACTAGTTGCGCTGTAAGGCCTATAATTACAGAGGTTTAAAACCTTTAATTACACGGTTTAAATGCACTAAATGCACTAAAATGGTACACTAATCTTGGAATTAATAACTTAGATTTCTTATAGTCTCAGTGCTCAGACTAGATCCCCCTGCGTCGCAGTGGGGACCGAGCGCTCCATGTACCTTTCCGCCATATGGCTTTTCGACCAATTGCATTGGCCGAAAAGATCGCGCTCGTTCTAGTCTGGGGACAATTTGTCGATTTTCCCCGCTTATGGCGGGTATTTGTACTGCATTCGCACTGTGTATGCACTGTATACGTAATACCAACAGTATAACGACTATATACAATTAAATATTCAAATAATAAATGAATAAAAATCGTAGAAATATAAGGTAACCTGCGTTGCATTGAATGAATTTTTTACATTTGTTTGACGCAAAGGCCGTTGGTATATCTTTTTTAATTATATAAATATTTAACATTAAATATACTTTTTAATTGTTAATATATATATTATTATATTCAGCTTATTGTTTTAAGCAATAATATTTAATAAAAATAAGGTATATTATTATAAAAACGATCTCCAAATTAGCGTGGCGGTGGAAAGTGCATGCAATTATGGCCTGAAATAAATATTATATTAGTATTTTCTATTTAATAAATATTTTATTAGAAAATTTAGAAATTCGCCCAGTTGTTTATAAATTCAAAAACAATGTAACTTAGCACTACTATTATTTTATTTTATATAAAAGATATTTAACTTTTTTTCTACCAATTATATTTCATTAAATAATATAAAGAAAATAAAAACAGTACAATTTTACCATTTTTTAAATAAAGAAATCATAAAAGCTGATATTATAAAACGGACTTTGCGTGGACGCTTGTATATATACGTAATCCAATCCCTGAAATTTTGGTTTTATTATCGCTGAAATTGGCAAAAAAACAAAAGCGTTTCGATTGTAAATTTTATACAAAATTATATATACTTTACCTATCCGCTTATTTAGCGGCTTATATAATTACATATATATACCAAAGTTTGGTGTACAACTATCTATACGTATACCATCCCCTACTTATAAGAAATTTGAGATTTAATTAGTAAATAAAAATAATATAAAGAAAGTTCGAAAATCGAAATCAAGTCGAAAAAATAGTACCGCCATAAGCGGATTAAGGGCAGGGCCTAACAAATTCGCCCAACTATATATATATATATATATATAAATATATAAGTTTAATTATTATTAATAGCGGTATTAAATGCTATTTTCAACGTACAACCCGTTTATTTTTACGATTTTTATTTTGTTTTTTATATAAGGGAATTGGTCGCCAAATTGACGAAAATACCGCCATGAGCGGCGAAAATCGACAAATTGTCCTCAAACGTGAACCAAAGCGTTTTTTGGATGGGCCCACAGGTACATTGCAAAACCGCAATTGAGCCACGAAATGGAGCGAAGCGAACGAAATGGATTAATTTTGGAGCTTTGGGCTTCAGGGATAAGCCCTGAGACTACCTTATTTCCACATAAACCATTTCTGGGTTCGCATTAATTCGCTAATTTGGTGAAATTTTTAACCCGATATAGGGTAGCTGATTCGTAGGTGCAGGGTGGGTATCAAACCCGGTATAAGGTAAACCCCATTCGCTGACCTTTAAATCGCAACTCCTGCAACACAAAATAACGGAAAATCCGACGACCCCGACAGCTCCACTTCGGCACTATCTATTATGGCTTATATATAAGTAAAAATGGACCCATTATATGCTTAATAACGCACATAATTAACAAGTATTTGTAAAATCGAGGTTTTATTAATATATTATAGTAAAATTTAATATAAAGCGTAATAACGTCATTTTTTTATATTCGGATATACTTAGTACAATATTTTATTTAAATTTGGCGATAATACATTATTATTGCACCGCTAGCTAAAAACTTTCCGTGCGGTCTGTGCGTCGCTTTTAGTCATCCAATTGCGGTCCGGGCACCGCAATTAGTTATCCCGTTCCGCCGGGTCAAATCCTCCGCCCCGGATCTCCTCATTCGTGCATGCGCGCTAGTGAGGCTATTCTAACTAATACCAATTGTATGGCCCCATTACCCGTTTTTGATTAAAAAGGGTCTTGACTTAGCACATTTTTAATAAAAACCCCATTCAGGGCAGTCTAACGGGTACGGGGTAATACTGTGTATGGACGCAATTTGAAAAACTCCCAACTGTAAAATAAAGGTTTAATATATTTATTTTCCTTTTTGTATTTTTATTTGCAATTGTAAATTTATGTTATATTTTATTCATAATCGTAATTTTGCATTATATTTTATTTTTAACTGTAAATTATATTTTATGCAAAATCAGTAATTTTACGGGTTTTCCCACGGGGGCCCGCGGGTTGCCAAGAGCCCCCGTGGGGGGGTTTTGGAATGCCTTACCGCTGTGCGATGTTTCGTAATCTTCTTAATCAAAGTATTGCCCTTTAACATTGGTAGTTACAGATGGCACGCTCTTTCTTTCTCTGCTCATAAAAGTGATGATTTCATATCAAATTTTCTAAAAGCCGCAAATACCTCGGTCTCTCATGACGAGAAGAGTGCGTTGAGCCAAAGAATCCTAACGGGAGGAACTTTTTTTTTCCTGTTCAACCTACATGCCCGTTCCAGGAAGTTCCGAAAGCCCTGTGGCGCAGGGAGCTGTCAGTCATTCTTCCATGTCCCCGTTCCAACCATTTGAAAGAAAGTAACTGCCGGCCACAAAAAGGAACAAAACAAAATCACAGACAAAAGCACTTACATCCATCGTAATCCTCTTTGACCTTGGGCGGTATCTCACACTTGCTGGCGACGTCGATGGCCTGCGTCTTGAGGGACCCGCACTGGGCGCCGTAGCACCCGGCCCGGTCCATGGCTCGCTGCAGCGAATCGCCCTCCCAGCCAAAGACGTAGTCGCCGTGTTGGCCGAGGCCCGTGTCGTCGCCTGTGCTCAGCACAAAGGGCTGCAACGTCCCGTCGGCCGGCCACTCGGACCGGTCGTTGAACTGCGTCGTGTCCCAGACCACCTCGTACATGAGCTGCGGGATCCGAATCGGGTGGGTCGCCGGGCAGGCGCCGCCCAGGGTCAGGAAGTTGGCCGGGCCCGTGACTGGGTACGCCACGTGGTCGCGGTGGTTGGGGGAGTCGAGGTTCTTGCCATCCCAGCAGCTGGTTTTGGGTTATCGACGAGGTCAGTCGGGTCATTTGCCACTTTTGTTCACAAGTAGATTTTATAGCTAAAAGGGGGGGGGGGGGGTTGGAAATGGTGTTGGGTGAAAGCTCAGCCTACGTCGGAAAGTGAATGTTGGATCGGATCCCGCCCGGGCAAGGCTTGCTGGGGAACCTCTCGCTGTCGACCCGGTCGTCCTGGCACGGGGCCGCGATGTCCCCGCCGAAATTGGGACCCGTGTAGCAGCGGTAACAGTTCTGCCGCTTGAGTGTCGTGTCGCTGCGAGAGCGCTGCATGGGGTCGCCGACCAGCATGCGGAAACCGGGCTTGAAGGCCGTGATCTTTCCTGGCTGTGCCGACGCGTAGTAGACCAGGATGCCACCCTGAGTTTGGGTGCTGAACCTGTCATTGAATTGGAAGCTGTGAATGAGGGAGAGAGCATATCTTGCTGTCAGCTACTTTGCAGCTCTCATAAACAGACAACAGCTCCAATGGCAAAACATGGAAGGTCCTCAGCCTACGCGGCACCACCCTGGGGGACACGCTTATAAGTCCCGTTCCTGGCTTTGAAGTAGAGGTTCGCCGTCCAGTAGTTGGAAAAGTCCTCGCTGAAGGCACACGTGGTGCATTTTGCCGTCTGCGAAACGTCACCCGTGGTCATGGTGGTGTTGAAGCCGTCTCCGCCCACAATCTGGTGCACATGGGGAGATCCGTGGACGCCAGGATTGACGAGAGGGTCGAGGCGGTCAATAACGATCTGCGAGCAACCGAACCTCAGCATAGTCATGCTGTTTAGAGCCTGGGCCGAAGCCGTGGCTACGAAGACTAGGAGCGTCGGAGCAATCATTGCTTTACACTAGATTGCAACTATCATATGATGCAAGGTAAGCCACAGATACTGTGATTTCCGTGCGAGATAGTATGGGCAAGAAGAGCGCATCGGATAGGCTCTTGCTGCCTTCTTATTTATCAGAGCGGCAGCGGTTGAGCAGTACTTTGACGCAACATTTGCAAAAATAATCAAGCTAATCGCACAAAGGAATCTGCATGGTGTTGTCCAACGAGAAGATGATAAAGATTTGCCGGCCCTGAAATTGCTCTATGCCGCAGCCATCATTGATATCGGCAGTAGGAACAGGCCAATGACAGATACATACTGGCACAGAACTTAATTTGGGGATAAATTGCACGATCGACATGATTGCACAAGCCGCCACCTCTCGGCAGTATATACCGAAGGGTGTTGTGGAAACATGCAATCTGCACATCAATAGTCTTGTAGCCTCGAGACCACCTGGAACTTAATCAGCAGCTAAAACCTCTGCACCAAAACGAGCATCTACCAGCAGCAGCAACTTTCCACCATATCTTAACCGCTCAAAGCTAGCAAGCAACCCATGTAGCTTTCACCAAGGTGGGTTTCACAATGAAGGAATATAATCAACTGACAAACCACATTGGCTGGAGCAAACAGACCCAACAAGCAGAAGTTATATCAGACGATTACCCACCGCGCGCTTTGTACAAACCTACGTCTGTGACCTGGTTAGACGCCAGCCATTGCAGGTACCGGGCGTGTCGTATCAGGATCGACATCCATTAGGTCTCATTAACCGCCGGGATAATTGCTGGAAGCTCAATTTAGCAGAATGGAAATGGACTGTGGACCAGAAACACCAACAAAAAAAAAAAATCGACAGATCGAGGTTCCTGGTATCGAACAATACGCGACAAGATTAATGTATTGGATCGGAGTGCCCGCCACAAGATTGACATCCGCGTCTCCCCAGAAAGTCGACCGTTTGTAGAGGCCATCGCTTCTAAGCCCTTTTTTTTTTTCGCGCTGGGCGCTTAAAAGACATGGGGAACAGAACTGCCCATCACCCATCCCAGCCCCTGGCGGCCAACAATGTCAGCCAAGAGCGACCGATTCAACGGACCAAAGTTCCGACGAAGACGCTAGATTAGACTGGGACAGAAAAATCATAGAATAAAATCGACGAAGAAGAAGAAGAAAAAAAATATCTGCCTTGCAGTAGGCCTTGGCGTTGAGCTACAGAAAGTATGTATAGCCGGACACCCGACAGGTAGGACAAAAGCTCCAAGTCATGGATGCATCGCCGTCCCGAAATTGTCCGACCTGGAAAGCAGGCCGCCTCACCTGCGACGGATTCCAACCAGCTGATTCGGGTGAGTCAGTAACCTTTTTTGATAGCACGTGTGTGTGGTGGGAAGCAAACCGCCACGGCCGGAACGTTTGTGGCTGAGCTTTTTTTTTTTTTTTTTTTT